>NC_043701.1:103352532-103440277 GCF_006229205.1 Suricata suricatta | reverse complement strand
ATCCGCAGGCTTGCGGGGTGACGGAGTGTTGGGGACAGTGGGGTCCAGCTTTTGGGCAGAGGCGGCACAGTGCCCGCCTTGGGAAGACAGTCCTGCCGGATCAGCCCTTCTCAGTAAAGACTTTGGCGTCGTTAGCGGCTCTCAGGCAGGAAGAGACTTCTTTAAACTCTTATGATCCCCCGGGAACGAGGTTAATGTGTAACCAGGAGGCGGTGGCCCCAGCTGTCCAGCTAAAGACCAGCCCTTGTGGGCGAGGAGCTGGCTTAGCGGTGAAACTGAGCTTCACTCAGACCTGCCAGGCCCTCCCCGCTAGGGCTAAGCTGGTGTCTGAAGAAAACTGTCAGAGGCTGTCACTGGTGCTGGAGACAGTCCCCAGAAGACTGTAGACATTGGCCCTTCTGCGTCCCCTGGTAGGGGAATCTGGCTTATGGGCAGGCGGCATCTCTTGGTCCTCAGCTTAGGTTAGGATTCGTGGGCTGGGTGTTTTGATTTAAGGTGCAAAACTGAATTCAGAATCCCCTTCTGCTGGAAATGCAGAGATAAACACTCATTAGGAAGAGACTTTTGATTGGGCGTTTGCTTCATCGAGCATGAGGAAAACCGCATCATAATCTCCTAAGATCCAAACTTAACTCAAAAGGTATAGTAGGATACTAAAAATATGCCTTGGCCAAGTTCCCAAGTAACTTGGAATGTGGGGAAACGGCTAGTAAATACAGTTTTTCAAGTCCATTTGGCTCCATCCTCCACATAAATTGGCGCCAGACTTTCCCTTAGACCTTTCCCGTCTTCCCCAATGGCCATTTGGCCCGACATTTTACGCCTCTCCGATCCTAATAGCAAATAAATACCCTTGCTTCTAAATCCCAGAGAAGCCCTATGCTGAAATATTCTGAGAACTATAGTTTCCTAGAGTTATTTTGAATATATTTCTTGTTCAGTAGCTGAGATACATTGTTGCTTTCTTAATTTGTTTCTTTCGCATGTTTTGATTTACACTCCTGAGTATAGCAGGCGAATCTGATGGAAACTGTTTCCGAAGAGAGACCGGGATCCCTGGATCCCATCGTTTAAATCTAAGATTTCTTCCTGCCAGAAACATTTTGGATAAGAAACGAATCACTGAGTTACAGTAATTGCTTGGGTTATTGATTAAAACTGGACCTCAAGATTTCTGGAACCTGGACAAAGTGGTAGAAATTTAAAATTAAGCTGCTGTTTCAAAGTTGAGAACAGTTTTCTATTCTGTGGACCATGAAGACTTCGACCTTTGGGGAAAACTCTTTGTGTTGGAAAAACTACCCAAAGATCTCTAGTTTGCAAATACAAAGCCAAGTAGCACAACTAGATAAGAAAATCCGCAAGAGCTGAGGTTTGAAGGAGCCAAATGTCTTGAAAAAATAATATGGACGGTTCTTTGCATCTCAGTAACTTTGGATCTTGGAGAGAAAACAAATTTCTCTTAAAATCTCTTGGAGACCACCTTTGATTTTGAGGTGCTGTTGATTGTGTGAAAGTAAAACTTATTGCAAAATTCATGTTTTTCTCCAGTTATTTTCTCCTTTCTTTTCAGAGGAGTTTTGTGATGGAGTAAAAGTAGGTTTCCAAAAGCCTAACCATATTGGAGATTTGTCCACAGAAGTGAAGGGAGGATTTCTTCCAAAATAGATCCACTCCTCCCAGCTCCTCCTTTACTTTCCTGCTTGCTCCCTGGCAGTGCTCCGAATGAAATGATCAGTTAGGAGTCTCACGGGACTGCCAGCCTCACAAGGATTCATGTTCTCCAGGACTGGCAGAGGACCACATGGAAAGGGACAGTGGTCTCTGTAGGGAGCAGTGAGCACAGATGGACAATGACTGAAGAGGCCCTTTAGACTCCTAGGCAAAGGTTGGACCCAAAACAGTGGTCCAGTCCCATGGAGTCAAGCCCTAAAAAGGCTCTGGAATGAGAATCCAGCACAACCTTGATGTTCCAGAAAGTAATGACATCCTTGGTGGAACTAGGCTTGGTGGAGAGCACTGGTTACAGCTGATGTGTTAGGGCAACTTTACTTGGTAGCTGGAGTTCAAGAACAGGAGCCAAAGTGTGTGTAAGTCCTTGAAGACTCAGAAATATCTTGGTGTTACTCTAAGTAGGAGCCAAGGGGCCCCTGGGGGGAGGGGGTCTGATTCTTGATTTTGGCTCAAGTCCTTGTCTCCTGGTTGTGAGATGGAGCCCCTTTGTCAGGCTCCATGCTGAGCATGGAACCTGCTTAAGATTCTCTCTCTTTTTCCCTCTGCCCCTCTCCTCTGCCTCCCCTGCTTTCATGCTCTCTCAAATAAAAGAAGAAGAAGAAGAGGAGGAGGAGGAGGAGGAGGAGGAGGAGGAGGAGGAGGAGGAGGAGGAGGAGGAGGAAGAAAGACCCAAGATCTGCCCAGATAGGCAGAGGCTTGAAAAGTGACCAGTTAAACATCCAGGCTGGTGGCACCTGTGACATATAACTTTTCAGGTTGAAAGACACCTCAGAGGCCGCTAGACCAGTTTGGTTTCCAGGGCTGAACAGAACTACCACACCTGTACTTGGACATGCCTGTTGTTAGGGAATATTTAGTCAGAGTGGGCTAAGTTAGCTGCCGTGACAAAGGTCTCCCAACATGCCTACGACTAACACAACAGAGTGCATCTCTCAGACCACCTGCCCTACTCATGCTGGCAGAGACTCAGCTCCATATGAGCACTCAGAGACCCAGGCCAACCCAAGTCTGTAAACACACGCTCCTACCATTATCCAGGCAAGGGAAGGAAGCAGCACCAATTGTGCATCAGCTCATGATGATCCCATCAGGAAAGGATAGGATCTTTTCCATTTATATCTTAGGGGCCAAAGCAAGTAACATGCCCACACCTGATTTGGAAGAGGATGGAGATGCAACATTGTTATGTCCCAGAGGGAAAGGAGAAGGGGATATATTTGGAAAGATGTGATGACGACCATGGGGCTTTGTAGCTGTCCAGGCAGCTCAGTCTGCGTTGGTTGGAAACAATGTTGTTGACGTGTAACTGACACATATTTGGAGTGCACACATGGTAAGTTTTGGTGTAGGTGTATATCTATGCCCTTGCTACAGGGATGTCACTATTTTGGGCCTTTTCAGTGGAGACATTTTCGACGATTTCATTTTATCTTCTTTGTTGCTGACTAGGAAGACCTTCGTGTAAGGTTATTTTAGTGGTTGTTTTAGGGCTCATGGTACAGGCTTTTAACTTGTCACGGGCCACATTCAAGTGCTATGCCATTTTGTGCAGTGTAGGAACCCCATAATCCTTTACCTTCATCCTTCCCACTAACTACTCTTCTATGTTTGCTGTACACCCCACATACGCTGCTGTTACTTTTGCTTTAAGCAGCCAATTCTCTTTTTAAAATGGTAAAATATGCATAACATGAAACTCATCAGGTCAGCCATCTTTACGTGGGCATTTCGGGGGCACTAGACACGTTGCGTTGGGCAACCATTCTTCTCCAGAACTCTTTCCGTCTTGTAAAACTGAAACTCTGTCTCCGTGAAGCGCCACGTTCCCAGGCCCCCCTCCCGGCCTTTGCAATCACCATTCTATTTTCTGTCCCTGTGGTGTTGATCCTCTAGGCACCTCACGTGAAGGGAATCATACAGTGTCTGTCCCTTTGTGACTGGCTTATTTCACTTAACATAATGTCCTTAGGGTTCATCCGTAAACTTCTCTTTCAAATTGATTTAAATAACTATTTCAGTTTACCCCACACAGTTACTATGTACAGGACTCTTCCATCCCTGATGTAGATTCAGATTCCATGTGGTATCATTTCGTTGTTGCTGGGAGCAATTCCCTTTGCCGATCTTGAGGGGCAGGTCTGCTGGGGATGAGTTCTTTCTGCTTTCATATATCTAAAAAAGTCTTTATTTCACTTCTATTTCTAAGTGATGTTTTTCTTAAGTTCAGATTTCTCAGCAGTTTTTTTTTTCCCTTCTAACACAATATTTTCTGGCTTATATTATTTCTGATAAGAAGTCTATGGCCAATCTCTATTCCTTTGTATGCAGTGGTGTTTTCTTTTTAATCTCTGCGTTTTTAAAAGATGTTATCTTTATTACTGATTTATGCATTTCTGTTACGATGTGCTCCAATGTGCCTTCATGTGTTTGGTTTGTTATTTTTTTTTTCATAGTTCTTGTCTTCACGTTCCATTAAACTTCTTAGGTCTGTGAATTTATAGTTTTTATCACGGTTGGTTTGTTTTTTTAGCCATTATTTCTTCAAATGTATTTTCTGCCCCTCCCTCTCTTCTCTTTTGGTGACTACATTATACACACATTAGGCCATGTGAATTTGTTCCCCAGGTAACTGATGCTCTGTTCATTTTTTTTGCCAATCTTTTTTCTTTCTCTGTGTCATTTTATTTATTTATTTTTAATGTTTTTTTAAATTTATTTTTGAGAGACAGAGAGAGACAGCTCGAGCAGGGGAGGGGCAGAGAGAGAGGAAGACATAGAATCCGAAGCAGACTCTAGGCTCTGAGCTGCCAGCACAGAGCCCGATGCAGGGCTCGAACCCACGGACCATGAGATCATGACCTGAGCTGAAGTCGGACATTTAACCAACTTAGAACCCAGGTGCCCCTTCTCTGTGTCATTTTAGATAATTTCTATTGCCATGTCTTTCAAATCACTAATCTTTTCTGCAATATCTAAACTGTTAATTCTATCCAGTGTATTTTCCCTTTTAGACATTGTAATTTCCTTTTTAGAAGTTCCATTTGCAGATATGCATATCATGTTCAGTACTTATTCTCATTTTCTCCTTTAACTTCTTAAACATATAGAATATGTTGTAATAATGCTTTTAATGTCATTTTCTACTAATTTTATCATCTGAGAAATTTCTGACGCACTTTCCATTGATTGTTGTAGGTGGTATTTTCCTACTTTACAAACCAGGTCATTTTTGATTAATGCCAGACATTGAGAAGTTTACTTTGCTTAATTGTATGTATAATATTTTGACAGAGAGAGAGAGAGGAAGCGAGGAAGAAAGAGCAAGTGCGGGAGGGGCAGAGAGAGAGGAAGAGAGAATCCCAAGCAGGCCATGTACTGTCAGCACAGAGTCCCACCTCCCAAACTGCGAGATCATGACCTGAGCTGAAATCAAGAGTCAGATATTTAACCAACGGAGCCCCCCAGGCGCCCCTTGGGGTGATTATACTTGAATCTGGGTACCTCCTCTATGTGCCTGCGCTGATCAGTAGGTGAGGGCTGAAAGGGAATCCTCTGCAAATCTCTGGTGCTCTCTCTCTGCACAGCTCCCTCCTTCCCTTACTGGGCACCGAGGACTCTAGCTACCTCTCAGCCTCCGTGGCCCCCCAGCACTGTGTCCCCAGCTCAGGAGTGCCACCTCCTCCTCCTGTGTCCAACTGCGCATCTCTTTATCCACAGTCATTTCCTCCTTAGTGGGTCCCAGTCAGCCGTGAAGGCCGTAAATGCCATCTAAAGTTGATGCTTCCTGAAGTTCTCTCTTGCCCAGGCTTCTATGTACAGTTGTTTATTTGACATTTTCACTTGAACGTCTCTTAGGCTTCTTAATACTAAAAAAATAAAAAGCAAACATCCAAATTCCTCAGCCAATCGTGTGCTCTCTGCAACCTTTCCTATCTCAGTAAGTGGCAGTCTGTGCAGGACAAACCCTTGAATTCCTCCTTGACACCTTGCTGTCACTAATGCCTGCATGTGGTCCATTAGCAAGCTCTGTGCCTTCAAGACATCCGGAACATGGCCGCTTTGCCCTCGTGTTGTTCCCTTTTGGGCTGAGCCTGCCTCCCCTCTCTCAGTGATGTGCTCCTAGCTGGCCTGCCTCCATCTGTCCTTGTCTCCGGCTGTCTTCTCTGCACAATTGCCAGAGTGATCCTCGTAATTATAAGTAAACAAAAGAAAAACAAAAAGACCGATAGCCGTGTAAAAAGCAGCTAGGGGCACGGGGGTGGGTGGAGAAGGAGGGAACTGAAATCGAAGCTCCATCCTGCGCTCCGCTCAAGGCCCTTCATCTCACTCACCCTGGCTTGCAACGATCTTTGATGGTCTCCCTCCCCTCAGACTTCTCTCCTTCCACTCTCCCCCTTATTCTCTTGTCTCTGACCACATAGGCCTTCTTAATTGTGTTTTGAATACACCAAGAAGATTTTGGCCTCAGGGCCTTTGCATGTGCTCTTTCCTTTGCCCTTACGGCCTTTATGTTTTCTGCTTATATAGCACTTTATCGGTGAGTCCTTACCGTTCAGACATGAACAGTGATCCTCTTCCCTTGCTCACCCCTCCCCCAGCATTGCATGTACTCCTTACTTTAAGTGCCCTTCATAACCTTTACCAGCACCTAACACATATCAGTTATTAGTACATTGTCCGCTCTACCGGTAGGTGGCATGGTCTATTCGAGAAGGGGCTGCTGCGTCTCCTCTTCTCAGGTCTGTCCTCATGCCTAACATAGTGTTTGGTGGGGCACCTGGTTAAGCGCCCAACTCTTGATTTCAGCTCGAGTCACAATCTCACAGTTTCATGGGTTCAAGCCCCACACTGAATTCCGCACGGACAACACAGAGCCTGCTCGAGACTTTCCCTCTCTCTCTCTGCCCCTCCCCTGCTTGCACCCTCTCTGCCTTAATCAAAAAATAAATAAAACGCATTAAAAATATCAAACTGTATTTGGCATACTAAACCCTCAATAATTAAACAGTTGTTGCATGAGTGAATGAATGAGATAAAATTCAGCAGCTCTCTATTTAATATGCATTTAATTTAATGTCATGAACTTAAACTTGTTGACCTCTGAGACATTTAAAAGTTGATCTTTTAAACTCCACTGTGTAATTGTGGAAAGGCTGTAATAAAAGCACTTAGAAGTATCGTCTAATACTAGTATGATTTGTTGAGCACGTAGTAAGTATCAGGCACAGTGTTAAGTACTTCACGTGTGTTATTGTGAAACCCGCTTCTTACTACAGACTCATGACACAGTATCCTGCATTGTAGACGAGGAAACAAAGGGACAGGTGCATTACATGGTTCGCCCCAATCCTCAGGGCTAGCGTGTTATCAGTGTTTGGAGGTTTCTCTAAAACCACACTAAACTAGACACCTCTCCTTTTCATCTGTAATGTATAACAGGCAAAAGATGCAGTCTAAAAACTTCCAAAACAAGTGTGACTTCACAAGGCATCAAACGTCAGTGGAAGGGAGCCGATGAAAAACAGAGCCCTTGGGGTCTCACCCCGTTCTGGATGCTTTAAGTAACTCCCCTGCCTCTCTCCTGACAAGGTGGCTTTCCTCACCCTCCTTTTCCAGTCCATGATGGCTCCAGGCCAGGTTTTTAGTTTTATTTTTTTTTTACTGCACTATGATGCTATATAAAGATGGAGACAGGAGTGGGAAAGCGTTTCCGGGAGAAAAAATTCCCCGAGCGCCTCTATAAATTAAGCATAAGCTCAAGCTAGCTTTCAGCTAGAACATAACCTTGAAGGTCACATCCAACTCTCCGGTACTAAACTCAAGTCTGTGAACCTGTTTCTGAAGGCAAGCAGACTTCTGTTCGTCCAACGAGGATGTACTGCAAATGTCCCCCATAGCAGTGTGCAGGGCACAGGCCGGAGTTGTAGATGCATCTCATAGTGACACGAGGGTCCCTCACCTTCGTCTTTTAATTTGGAAGTTACCAGAAAATCTACTTAGGTTTTTTAAAAATTTTAATGTTTATTTATTTTTGAGAGAGAGAGATAGAGTATGAATGATGGAGGGGCAGAGAGAGAGGGAGACACAGAATCTGAAGCAGGATTCAGGCTCTGAGCTGTCAGCACAGAGCCTGATGCGGGGCTCGACCTCACAGAATGAGAGATCATGGCCTGAGCTGAAGTTGGACGCTCCGCCGACTGAGCCACCCAGAGGCCCCAAATCTTCTTAGCTCTAACGAGAATGTGTCTCTGCTTATTTCCACATTTAACAACATTTATACTCAAGGATTTTTTTGGAGTCCTTTTAATTTTTGTTCCACATTCAGTAAAGAGGATTTTCTGGTTCCTCTTTTCTTTTAATCATATTTTAGAGATCAGATTAACTATCCAACTGAGGATACCAGAATGCATGTGTTTTCCTCTCATTTTCTGATAAAAGTACCATACAGTTATCTTTATTTTTCTATTTCTTTTCTAAAAATTTTAACTATTTAAGCTTTTCTAAACATTTTAAATCAAATAGCCTATTTTCAGTCTGGTTTCTTGTTAAAAAGACTGTTTGCAAAATGAGTGGGTTTTGTTTTTGTTTTTGGATTTTCCTCCTGATCACCAAATACATTTAGCCAGGATTTTATATTATGAGTTGATTTTTTTACTTTAATCATTTTTATTGAGGTATAATTTATACACAATAAAATTCAACAATTTTAAGTATACAATTGCATACGTTTTGACGAATTATACACAGATGTGTAATAACAACAACACAGCCGTGACACAGAACCTTTACATCACCCCTCACTTCCTTCACGTCCCTTTGCAATGCCTTCTGGACGGACTTAAGAAGCTTTGATGGAGGATCCCTGGCTGTCACGGGAGAAATATGTCCTGTGAGGTTGGCTGGGGCTTTCCCATCGCAGAGACCAGCCACCATTGCCTCGTGTACAGACATTCTGACCAACTGTCTCCCTCTTTTAGCCTCCTTGGTGTTAGCGGCTCTCTGAGCGCAGTGGTCAATACCATTTCCACCCATCAGCTGGGTATTGTGTGTGCTTCTTCTTTTTTAAAAAATGTTTAATGTTTATTTATTCCTGAGAGAGAGAGAGAGAGAGTGAGCGACGGAGGGGCAGAGAGAGGGAGACCAAATCAGAAGCAGGCTCCAGGCTCTGAGATGTCAGCACAGAGCCCGACGCAGGCTTCGAACTCATGAACCGCGAGATCATGACCTGAGCTGAGACCAAGAGTTGGACGCTTTACCGACTGAACCATCCAGCAGTCCCTCTTACCTTTCTTAAGGAGGATCTTGACTCAGAGACTTTCCTTCAATCTGTTGAGATGGTGGATCTCCTTCGTAGAGCACAATCTGTTTGGTTTCTTTCTTTCTTTCCCTTTGCTTGCCCCCATAATTTAGCAACAGTGCCACATTCACGGGGTTGGACACCCAGAGTACCAAGGAACAGGTGAATGACTTAGGGGTAGGAATCAGGGATTATTTTTACTGAGGCTGTTTCTATGGGTTTTCTTTCCAGCCTCCCCCCCTTTTTTTTTTTGCTCAGCTTGAAAGGTTTCACATTGTGTCTGAGTAAACAGAGGACTTTCCTTACTACTGAGCTTAAGGGGATGGAAATTTTGTTTGTAGGAGAAGTGGTTCTGGAACTTGAGGGGCTCTTTGGGAATGAATATGCAACGGAGTTTGGGAACAAGCTGGCTGGACCGAGTGTCTGAATGGAAAAAGGGGGCGGGGCCAAGAAGGAAGTGGCAGCCTAGTGCGGACTTTTTTGGACACCTTTGCTTCGCGTTGAGAATTACCTCAGAGATACGAGGTTGGTCCAGCCCTGGAAGCATGCCCACCATATTCTTCAATTCACTTCTTCATGCGTGATCTCACTTGATCTTGGGTTCAGTGGAAGATTCTGGCCTCTCTAATTGAGCTTTTCTGGAATCCCCAGAGGGTGCCCTGTGGTAAGGACACTGAAGAACTATTTCTCTCTTCCTGAAGAATCTACCAGTACAGGAAAGCTCAGGTCCGCTGCTACACGATGGGGACAATGAGTGTTGAAGCTACTCGGAAACCATCGTTGGAAAATCAGGAAGTCTTTGAATCTCTTTGGGCTGTCATATTTGGAGATCCTAATCTAAGAAATAAAATTAAGATGGGGTGCCTGGATGGCTCAGTCGGTTGAACATCCAACTCTTGATTTTGGCTTAGGTCAGGATCTCACAGTGGGCTCCGTGTTGATGGCAGACCCTGCTTGGGATTCTCTCTCCGCCCCCCCGCCCCGTGTCCCTCCCCTGCTCACACACGCTCTCAAAACAAACAAACAAACAAACTTAGAAAAAAGAAAGTTAAGGAACAAATTCTGTAAGGAATTTAAGACCACAGGTATTTTTGTTCTTGATCAAGTGGTGCCCCCTTGTGGGTGCTTTGATGTACTCTCCAGGATGCTTGGCTCTGGCAAAGCAAAAATGCGGGAGCAAACATTGCTTCTGGTTTAGGCCCCGACTGATGGTTCTCTATAGATCGTCTACTAGGCAAGAATGTATTTTATGAAAGTGGCGTGGGCTAATTTGTGACCTCCCCAGAAGATATGTTGAAGTCCTAACCCCTGGCACATTTGAACGTGACGTTATTTGAAAATAGGGTCTTTGCACATGTAATTGAGAAGTAAGTTAAGATCAGGCCAGTAGTGTGGGCTCTTAATCCAGTATGGCTGGTGTCCTAATGTAAGAGGAGAAGGACACAGGGGAAGAGAAGGCTGCATGAAGACGGAGGAAGAGATTGAAGTGAGGTAGCGATAAGCCAAGGAATACGCAAGATTGCCACTCACCAGAAGCTTGGGCAAGGACAAGGAACGGACCCTCCCTCAGAGCCTCCAGAAGGAATCAAGTGGGCTGACACTTTGATTTTGCCTCTAGAGCTGTGAGAGAATAAATGTCTACCCATTTGACATTTGTCTGTGCGTCTTTGTTATGACAGCCTCGGTGTGCTAATTCGGAAAGAGTCTGGGCTTCTGAGTCAGGACCCCAGCTACCACTTTGACTGGGGACAAATCACTTCAGTGTCTCTGAGCCTCAATTTTATCAGCCATGCAATGGAAAGAGTTCCCCTACCCCTTGGTTCCTGTGAGGATGAAGTGTGGTCATGTCTGTAAGCACATTTTGTTAACTGCAGAGCACTGCGAAAATGTTATGTTATGACATGGCTAGGCATGGGATAGTTCCGTGGCTCAGAGCTGGGCCCGGACGTTAGTTTGCCTGGGTCCCTGTGTAGAATATCAAGAAGGATGACTCTTCAATACAGAGAACAAACTGAGGGTGGATGGGGGGGAGGGAGAGGGGAAAGTGGGTGATGGGCAGTGGGGAGGGCCTGTTGGGATGAGCACTGGGTGTTGTATGTAAGCCAATTTGACAATAAATTATTATTTTTTTTAAAAAAGAGAGAGAATATCAAGAAGGAGAATATCATGAAAGCTTGATTCTCAAATGAGCCAAAGGCAGTGATGCCCAGGACTGGAGTTGGAATGCATTAGAGGGATCAGTAAATTATTAATCTGTAACAGATTACCCCAAAATGTCCTCTCTTAAAACAATGAAAATTTATTATTTCACACAGTGTCTGTGTGCCAAGAATCTGGAGCAATTTAACTGGGTGCTTCTGGTTTGGGGTTTCTTATGAGGATGCAGTCAAAAAGTTGGCTGGGACCGGGGGACCCACTTCCAAGATGGCGCACTCACACGGCTGTTGGCAGGAGGCCTCAGTCCTCACTTACCATGTGGTCCTCTGCGTGGGTCCAGTGGAGTATTTTCGTGATATGTCATCTCCTCATTCCTCCCACCTCCCCTGCCTGCTTACCTCACCACGCTCTTCCCTTCAGCAGTGGTCCTTGACCTTTTTTTGTGCCTCAGATGCACTGAGCTCTAAAGAGGATGAGGGACCCTCCTTCAGCAAAGCCCATGTTGCCCCCTGTGCAGCTGGACACACTCCACACTTTTCACTTGGTGCTTCAGGATGACTGGTCTTTTGCGGACATGGTGTGGGCTTCTGCACGGGTAGTTTTCTCTTCCTCAGAGTTCTTTCCTCTCCTCTCACTGTTGGTCTTCTCCAAACTTCCTCCATCATCATTGTGGTCTGGTATCCTGTTGTTCCTTTAAGACTCAGGGTCTGGCTTCTTTCATGAAGCTTTCAGTGGACACCCCCTCCCCCCAACAAAGCTGGCGGCCCCACCATGCCTTCCTAGTGGCCCTTGACATATTCCACAATGACCACTGGGCCAGGCTGTGGTTTCTAATTTATTTGGCTCTCTACCATCAGTAGACTGAGTTCCTTGGAGGTAGGTATCATGCATCTCTCTAACCTTTTTCTCTCTCCCCAGCCCTTGGCACAGGATGGCTGCTGGGTGCATAATGGTTGAGTGAGAGCATTAATGAATGAGTGAGTGAATGAATGGCATTTTCTGCAAGAATGCCCAACCAGCATGTAACGCACCTGCCTTTATGTGCCAGGAACTGTTATGCCCAGATTTTAATATCGCCCCCTAAAACCAGAGATTACCTGGGAGACCGAATCACGCATGCAAAAGCAAAGGGCTTTATTACGAATTTAGGCCTGGCCAGCCTAAACTCGGGCTCACAGACTTACTGGATCCATGTGGAGTGAGCCCTGAACATGGTGGGGCAGGGCCTTTTATGAGTTTGGGAAGGGGGAGTTACAGGAAATTGTGACACAGGTACAGGGGTCCAATCCATATAGCATCACATCATTGACAGTAACTTAACCAATTACAGAGTGGACCCAGAACCCCCAGGTAGGGCGTGACTAGGACCTTCAAGTAGGGCGTGACTAGTCTTAACCTCCATCTTTAGGCCCGCCCCCAGAAATGTTAATGGTGTTAGCTGGCCTTCAAGGTCAGAGGGGAAACCTGAATCAGACCTGCATCCTTACAGAACATTAGCAGTTCCTGAGGCTTCAGCAGCTTCTGGAATGGGTCTAGTAAGCCAGGGGTGGCAGGGAGATGTCACAGCTGGAAATATTCTGCCACTGCTTTTTCTAACATTTTAGCACCTAAAGGGAGAAGGCACTAAGCTCATTTGTGCCTACCGGCACAAACAAAAAAGGAAACTGAGGTTCTGAAAATTACAGTGTCTTTATCAGATGTCCTATCAACTATGGCTCTGCCAACTGGAGACCGGGGTCCAGATGTCCTGAGCCCCTGTGTTGGATTGTTTTCCCGAAACATACTATGTGGGTTTTTTAAAAAAATGTTTATTTATTTTTGAGAGAGAGAGAGGGAGAGAGAGAGAGAGAGAGAGAGGCAGAGAGAGGGAGACACAGAATCTGAAGCAGGCTCCAGGCTGTGAGCTATCAGTACAGAGCCTGACATGGGGCTCGAACTCACAGACCATGAGGTCATGACTTGAGCCGGAGCTGGACCCTTAACCAACTGAGCCACCCAGGCGCCCCTACACACTGTGTTTCATATGGGAAAGTGAAACCCCCCTTTGAGGACTTGTGAAGGCCCCACTTGCTGGGAGCTGCACCGGCCTTGCTGGATGACACGGTCACAGTAAGGAAATGGCAGACGTGCACGGCTCCTGCCATGAGAGGCGGAAACTGGCATCTCCTTCTGCTACCACTGCTCATGTGAAATTAAGCCTGTTGCTATTGATTAGGCCTCACAATGTTCCAAGTCAGACCGATATTCCCCACACAGTTACCTCATGGGAAGAAGCATACTCCCACCTCTATAAAGAGGAATTTAGACAAAGCACTGCAGATGTTTGTTGAAAGGCTCTTCTAATGAGCCTCACAAACTTAAGACATAGATAATATTAACTCTGGCCTGGAGAAAAAGAGCCTAACTTAAGAATAAGAAACAAACAAGAGCCAGGCATAAGTTACTGCGCATACCTATGCTAATTGGTGCCCATTGTGAGAATGGGTAAGAGTAGTTACAACTTAAACTCATATGCAAAGGCCGGCACATCTGGGGCACCTATGGCACTTACACCTTCAACATCAAAGAACAAGGTTGACAAAAGGTTTATTTACTAACCAGTGGAATATATTCTTGTGAGCCAGACAGAATGCCTCCTAGCCTTGCTTTTGCCTGAATCTTAGTGTTATTGTTATGAACCAATGTGTTTGCTATCTGCTTCTCACTGAAAGCGTCCTGCTATCTTCTTAGTAGTAAGATTTATTACCGGTTCAAACAAATATGTATGTTATCTGCTTTTCACTGAGAATATCCTGTTATCCTATGATGTGTAAGTTACCTCATTGTAATTAGAGTAGTTCTGCAAAAACGCCTCTGTAAAACCTGTTTCTGCACCCTTTTCATAGCATCTTATCACTGAGAGTTATTTGTAAAAATTCCACTTTTCGATGTCATGTTAACACTGAAATCTATAAATAAAGACACAAAACTGGACAGGATAGGGATGCCGGAAACTCATGGCTCTCTCACTCCATTTTTCGCCAATGCCGGCTCTCCTTCAGGGGACCCTGGACCAACTGGAGCTGGACTCCGGCACCCACTCATCTGTGAAGCCTTCCTGCTAAGAAAAAAACCAGATTTCAAACAGACTTCAAGCAGTTGTTTTGATGTGGTTCCATTTAAAAAAGAAAAATGTAAATATATATATAAATATGTATATGGGAAAAGCAGGTGTATCAAAATGGTAATAATTGGATTTTCAGGTGGTAGGATTTTGAATCATTTTCTTTTTTATTTATGTTTTCTCATTTTTGTACAAGGTGTAGAAATTGCTTATGTGATTTAAAACATTTTCTATATGTCAAAATAATAACGAATACAATAAGATAAGGTCTCATTGTAATGTGTGGCTTTTCTTTATTAATACAGATAAAATCACACATATTCCACACCTAACATAGGAAGTGGCTGCAGAAAGTCCAGATGACTTTAGTATGCACTATTTTACCTTGAAGGCAACTTCTGTCAAGGTTATATTTATAAATGCTCAGTTCAGTGAACTGAGTGACTTGGGTGCTTATTATTCAGACCTAATATCTTCAAAGAATGTCAGGAAGCCTAGAGGTGGATGACACAAGTTACTGTCTAAATGTTTTACTCAGTAGCTGAGTATGCCCAGCAGTGAAGAAAATCTCTTGGTATTTTCCTTGTTATCTCAGTTCATTGGTGGATTTTCTCTTAAAGAAGTCAGAGTGCGTTGTGTTGTCTTTTTAAAAATATGTTTTTAATCTAAGCTAAGGGAAGCAAATTAGCAGAAACAAAGGTGGGCTCTTCTGATTCAGTCGCCTCTGTGTTGATAGTGTCCATTGGTGCTAGTTTTGAAATCATTCATTCACTCATTCATTCATTCCTCCATCCATCTGACTGGTAAATATTCATAGCGGGCCGATGGATTCCAGGTTCTGTTGTGGTTCCCGGGAGTGCAGGGGTAAACGGAGCAGAACTCCTGTCCTCATGAAGCAGACTTGTCTGTGGGAGGAGACAAAACATGAACAAATAAGTGTGTACTATGTCAGGAGGGATACGTCCAGTGGGAGCACAGGTGGTGGTCCAGACTCCAGAGTGCTGGGGAGGGGCCACGGAGGCGGCGGTACCATTTATTCTGTCTAGCGATCATGGCTTTCTTTGAGACATTTGAGCAGAGATCTGAAGGGAGAGGGAAGGAGCAAACCTTTGGGTATGTGGGAGAGGTCTCCATGAGGAGATAGGAGCAAGGGCAAAGGCCTTGAGTGGGACCATGCTGGGCATTTGAGGGACAGCAACAGGAGGCTGGGGCGGGAAGGACCATGCGTTACTGATTCAGTGAAGGGTCAGGGCAGCCTGTGGGCTCTAGTGGGCCACTGAGAGGAGATGGGCTCTGTTCTGAGTGAATTAGTCCCAAGAGGCTCTGAGATGGCTGGTGCCTATGTGGGGACTAGGCATAGAGGGCAAGGCCTGGAAGCAGGCGGACCTGATGGGGGGGCTATTGCAACAACCCTGAGAGATGATGGAGGCTTGGATGGGGGACAATGAAGTCATGGGAAGTGGATGGGTTCTGGGTATCTTTTGAAGGCAGATTCAACTGGATTTACTGATAGATGAGATGTGGGATGTGAGAGAGAATCAATTTGGGTTTTTGGCATGAGTGGTGGGGTAGAGAGTGGCTCTACTGTCTAAGAAAGAAAGGTGGCAGAAGAGTAGGTTTGGGGGTGTTCAGTAACTGTGTCTATTGCCCAGTATTCCAAACTCTGTGGCTTCACCATCAGTCATCATTAGTTCTCACAAATCTGCAGTATGGACTGAGCTCGGGGGGAACTTAGTGGGTGCAGGTGGTATGAGTTGGGCACCCAGATGCTGGCTGCAACTCTCTGAGGTTCATCCCTTGTAGCAGTTGATGCTGTCTGCTGGCTGGGCTCTCAGCTGGGACTTGGTCATAACTCCCACACCTCACCCCTCCATGTGGCTGGTGGGCCATTCGTGGCATGGTGGCTGAGATCCAAGAGTGAGCCTTCCCCAAACAAGGTGAAAGTGCGTGACATTTGTCTGCCCTAGCCTGGGAAGCCTCAGAGCCCCCTTCCCACTGTTCCCTATTGCTTGAGAGAGTCACAAAGATCAGTGTAGTTTCAAGGGGAGGGGATATGGGCCTTGGCCCTCAATGGGAAGTGTTAACACCACGTTATAGAAGAGCCTATGGGCTGGGTGATATTGTGGTTCCATTTTCAGAAAACACCTGCCACCCGAGGGATCAAGATTTGTCAACTGTGTGCGGGGATGTTGGGTAGGCAGGTGGATGTGTGAGGCCACAGAGCTCAGGGTCAAGGAGATATAATTTGGAGGTTTTGGGATATTGCTGGTATTTAAAGCCATGGAGAACAAGTAGGAAGAGGAAGAGGGAGATTCTTAAGCACTGGATTATTTATTGTGGGAAATAGTTTGTGGATACCGTGCCCTGGAGCTCACTCCTCATGTGAACATAGAGTTCAGCTCAGTTTCTGACTCTGTATTTTTCTCTTGCTCCCAGGCCTCTTGGTGGGGATCCCAGGATTAGATCTAACAGGCCCCCTTTGTCCTGGGAAGCTGACCTCTCTGCTGTGCGTGGAGTGCCTGCAGGCTTTCCCTGGATAACAATAGCCAAAAGTATTCAGAGTTTTAAGAACCTAAAAACCTTGAAAAGGCCAATATTGAGAAATAAAGAAATGAATGATTCTATTGTTAAGCAACGGGCCTGTCAGGGTAAGAAAGAACAAGAAATTATGATGGGTAAAGTATTCATAAAGGTTAAAAAAAAAAAAGAAAGGAAAGAAAAGAAATAAGAAAGCCAGTTTTCATCCTCAAGAGATCCGATGAAGCTTAGAACCGAGGCTTTAATTAAGATCCTTATCTTATGATCAGACTAAATGCCAGACTATCAAAAAGGGTAAAACATAAACTTCTTAGTATGGTACATAAAAGCTTTCAAACTCTGGCCATTTCCTTTCCAACCTCGTTATATTCCAATATACTCTGGTTACTCTGCTCCGAAATCCCCTAAACATGCTACACCTGTTTGTCTCTCCACGGTTTTGTTCCCCTTTTGATTCCTGGCAAACTCCTACTCATCCTTCAAAGCCCTTTTTGATTCCTGGCAAACTTCTACTCATCCTTCAAAGTCATCCACTCTACAAAACAGGTGGTTGCCGTCACCCTTTTCAGTGTATTGTTTATCACGAGCAGAGAGCCAGTTCCTTCAGGGCAGACACCCCACGTGCTCTTTTGGCCCCAACACCCAGCAATGCTGGGCACAGTACAGGTAGTCATTACATTCTCCCCATTTTTGGAATAGATCTACTCAAACTTTAATAACGCTCTTTGGTGTAGATTTATTTTCTGCTCCTATTTCCTGGATCTTGCTTCTAGACTCACCTGAGTGGTTGATCAGGCAGGACTGATTTCCAACGTGGAGAAGGAAGGAAGCCTCACCGCATGGATGGGAGGACAGTGTTATCCCCAAACCCTGGGGCTTGGTTTCTGCCCTCTTCACAAATGGGGGTTAGGGAGCCCACATACTCACCAATTTCCAATTTACTTAGGAGTTTGGCTCTTACCCTGAACTACTATAGCACAATATTTGGGGACTTCTGTTCATAAAATCTGAACTGTCAGGAATCAATGGGCTTAACAGATGATTCGGATTGCCTAATGCACTAGCTATCGAAGCTGGTCCTAATTTAGTTTTTGAAGCTCGAAGGAAAAGGGCAGAGGGATGTGAACTGTAGTAGTCTGTGAAATGACTCGGCTGCTAGAACAAGGGAGCTGGTCTTTAAGGAGGCTCTGTTGTGATGTAAGGGGTGACAGCTCAAGTCCCTGCGTGTCGGTGGCAGACGACTGTTTCCAGGGCTTACAACTAATATCCTCTGGCTGTGCGTGAGTGGGATGAGCTGTCCCCAGGATCCTGATGACCTGGAGGAGGTGACAAATATTCCCTCTCTATGTCTCCCTATGTCCCTCCGTGGCGGTCACTACTAAGAAATAAAGAGAAATTCTCCTTCTTTTGGAGTTAACAGTGAGGACTCACCTCCTCTGTCATCATACAAAACACCAGTGAGGTAGTTGTTTGAAGTACAGAAACTTTACAACAATGTTAACTGGTCTCGGACTAGACATGGATCTGAAGGGCCCTGGCCTGGGTGATGAGGTCAGTGTTCACAGGTAAGTCCTCTTTCCATTCCACCTGCTCACTTCCTGGGCTCTCAGGAAGTCTTGCGATTTTTCTTGAGGATCCTGACAGCCCTTCCTCGTCTGGGGCACGTGGCTCCTGGGTGGGGACTGGCCACCCACTGTAACTGGACTTGCACGACCCCAGTCGTGAGCACAGTCACCACACGCAGAGCTAGGAAGCCAAGGCCCAAGTGCAGTGGGGGGCGGATCTTGAAGAAACTGAGGAGAAGCTTGAGGGAGGGAGTGGAGGAAGCAGTGATGGAAGAAGAACTTGGAATCATCCAGCTCATCTCTTACTGACTCCAAGTCCACCTGCAGCACACCGAAATATGTTGATGTAATTCATTCACATGGAGGTATAGAGGGCTTATCAACTCACTGGCCCAGGTGGCTCCCCATTTTTAAAAGGGACACAGAGAATCCTCACGTGAGGAAGTACCTCTCTAACCTAACGGAGAGACTCAGCTGGTACCGCCAAGTGTGGTGACGTCTGGGCGCAGCCAGGCCAGTCCCGCGATGCCACAAGGTGGTTCTGTGGCAGGGAGGCGTGAGCACGCAGGAGGAAGGGCGTACTCGGACCTGCTGGCCTAAGTGCTGTCTCTCTTTGTTCTTTCTGTTTCCCTCTCTGCCTCCTGCCTTCCGCCTTCCTCCGTGTGTGTGTGAGTGTGTGTGCGTGTGTGTGTGTGTGTGTGGGTGTGTATCTTTGCTCAGTGGCTTAAACTGGCATTCTAACACCCCCCCCCCCCCGCCAACCTTCACACTATTGGCACCTCTTCTGATTCTTAGAAGCTCTTGTTTCTTTTTCTCTCTAACTTCCTACCCACTCCTACCCCAGATGTTATTATTAGCTGACTTTGTTTCATTAACAGACTTGTATTATTAGCAGACTCGTTTCATTCAAATAAAAAAGAAACGAAACTTCTGCATCTCTACATAATGTAGCAGCAGGCTTTAGTTTAAATAAGTTGTATTTCAAACTGGGCATAACAGAAATAAAATAAAACTTGTTTTCCTGATTCTGAATGCAATACATATTAATTAATTCCAAAGAATTTGGATTTTATAGAGAGGTATAAAGAAGAAAATTATAATTGTCAGTTATTCTATGATGAGAGATAACTGAGGTTGACATTATGGTAGACGTCCTTCAGTCTTTTACACACATGAACACACTCACGCTTTGGGGATATAGTGTACATACTGTTTCATAATATACTTACTTTTTCACATTAATATGCTATGGTGAACATTTTTCCATGCTAGTATTTTTTAAATAAAGATGTTTTATTAATTTATTTAAAAATATTTATTTATTTTGGGAGAGAGAGAGAGAGAGAAAACATGAGCAGGGCAGAGAGAGAGGGAGAGAGAGGATCCTAAGCAGGCTGGCAGTGCAGAGCCTGATGCAGGGCTCGATCCCACAAACCATGAGGTCATGACTTGAGCCACAGTCAAGAGTCAGACATTTAACCAAGTGAGCCACTGAGGTGCCCCACTATGAAAACATTTTTAAGTACTACGTAGTACTCTACTATACGACTACATAAAAATTCATTTAATCTACTATTTTTGGACTTTTAAGATATCTTTCCTCTCCCCTACACACATTATTTTTTTTGCTCTTAACAATAATACTGTGTTGAACCTTTTGACATTTAAGTTTTTAATCCACATCTATGGTTATTTCCTTAGCATAATTCCTAAAAGTAGAATAATTGGATTAAATGGATGTACATTTTAGGTTCCTGTACATGGAGCCAAATTAACTTCTGGAAGGGTTATGTAATTTCTACTCTTATCAACAATGTATGAGAAATCTGGTTTTCTACACTCTAGACCGTATTGACTACAGTCAATTTTTGTCTATCAATTGTTCATTGTGATCAGAAAAATATACTTTGTATGCATTCAAATCTTTACTATTTATTGAGATTTGTTTTACGGGCTAGAATGCTGTCTGTCTTGGTGAATGTTCCATGTATGCTTGAAAACAATGTGTATTCTTCTATTTTTAGATCGAGTGTTCTGTATCAGTCAGGAAGTTGGTTGGTGGTGTTGAAATCTTCTATATCTTTGTTGATTTTCTGTCTACTTGTTCTATCAACTACTAAAAAAAAGTGTTGGAGTCTCCTACTATAATTTTGCATTGTCAATTCTTTCTTTCTTTTTTTATATTTTTATAAAAAGTTTATTTATTTTTGAGAGCATGAGTGAGCATGGGCAGGGGAGGGGCAGAGAGAGATGGAGACACAGAATCCAAAGCAGCTCCAGACCCTGAGCTGTCAGCACAGAGCCCAGTGTGGGCTCAAACCCATGAGTTGTGAGATCATGACCTGAAATGAAGTCAGACGCTTAAATGACTCAGTCACCCAGGTGCCCCTATTTATTTTTCTTATTAGCTTTTGCTTTCTGTGTTTCGAAAGCTCTATTATTATGGGCACATATATTGGCCTTCTTATATCTTCTTGAAGAATTGATCCATTTATCATAACATTTTTTCCCCCAGTTTTACTGAGAAATACTTGACATATATCACAGTATGTGTTTAAGGTGTATAGTATGATTATTTAATGTACATATATTGTGAAATGATTACCATGACAGTTAGCTGGCCTCTGTTATCTCATCTGGATACAATAACAAGGAAATAACAACAATGTTTCCTTGTGATGAGAACTCTTAGGATCTACTCTCTTAACAACTTCTCTTTATATCAATCAGCAATGGTAACTATAGTTACCATGTTGTACAATATCCCTAGGGCTTACTTATAACTGGCAGCCTGTGTCTTTTGACCACTTTTTCCCATTTCTTCTCCCCTGTACACCTTAACATTCATATTTATCCCTGATAATATTCTTTGTCCTGAAGTCTATTCTGTCTGCTATAAATAGAAACTCTTGAGCTTTTAAAATTGGTATTGTCTATATGCCAGAGTTGCACTTCAGCCGGTCCAGGGGTCCCTGAAGGATGGATGGTGTCGACGAGAGAGGGATGAGAGAGCCACAAGATTCTTTCTGATATTAGGCAGGCATCTCTGCACTGAGACTCAGCCTTATTTATTGTTAAGTGTATGGGGAATAGCACAGAAGTGGCATTTGCCTTAGACAATGATTTCTGACGATAAATTTCCTTTATATGTAAAAATTTCTAGAACATAGATTTGTAGAAGACTCATTCATAACCTTTATCAATATGATAAATTGATTGATGTAGGTGATTTAGATGCTTATTATATGGGGAAGGAAGGTATCTTTAGCATTCAAATACAAGACAATGTTTTTAGCATAGCAAAGGCAAAAGTTAGTTCTTTGTGAGCAGGGGTCAATAGCCTGTTTGCTTAAGGGGAAGTATAAGAAAAACAGAATTCTCAGGAAATGCAATGTTTGCTCCCATAATCACAAAAGAAGAAGTTCCTACAATAAGTTTCATTGCAAGGTGCAATCAGCATATTAGGGCCAGAATAAGGGGACAAGTCACTCCCGATACCGATCAACAAGGTGTCTGAGGGGGTCGGTGCTCAGGCAAAAACAATTGAGTGGGGGTGGATATGGGTCATCATCTGATGGCGGGAGGCCTTGCAAACCTGCCTTAACCTCACAAGGAGTTTTCTCAACTTCATGAGTTCAGAAATGACTCCCAACATCTATACACCATATATTTTCCCAAGCTTTAACTTTTATTTTAACCAATCCTTGCCTATTTATGACCTGAGCCAAAGTTGGATGCTTAACTGACTGAGCCACCCAGGCACCTCTATTTTAAAAAAATTTTTAAAAGCTTATTTGTTTATTTTGAGAGAGAGACAGCATGGGGGAGGGGCAGAGAGAGACGGAGAGAGAGAGAATCCCAAGCAGGCTCTACACTGTCACTGTGGAGCCTGACATGGGGCTGGAACTCATGAACAGTGAGATCATGACTTGAGCCCAAATTAAGAGTTGGACTCTCCTGACTCAGCCACCCAGTGCCCCTCAGTACATTTTATTTACAAAAACAGGCAGCAGGCACGATTTGACCTGTGGGGTATAGTTTGTGAACTCTGCTTTAAACAATAAAAAATTATATATTAAGGAACAAAGTGTTTTTAAACATTGAGCCCATATTTCCATATCTGTTACTCTTCTCCACCATCCCTTTATTGAAATTGTGAATTTTATTTGACATCATTTTCCTTCTGCTTGGAGAAATGCAGCATTTCTTACAGAGCTGGTATGCCTCAATACATCATCTCAGCTTTTGCTTGTTTGAAAAATCTTTGTTTTGTTTTCATTTTTGAAAGACATTTTAGCTTGGTCCAGAATTCTAGGTGGACAGGTTTTTTTCCCTTTACTACAGTAAAGATATATCTGCATTGCTTTCTGAATGCCAGGGTTTTAGTCAAGAAGTCTGTTATAATCACTATCATTTCTTACCTTATTTAAATCTTTTTTTTTCCTGGCTGCATTCCTAATTTCTCTTTTTATCTATGATGTGGAAATAGTTTGACTATGATGTGACAGGTGTGTGTGTGTGTGTGTGTGTGTGTGTGTGTGCTATTGGGGTTCTCTAAACTCTTGGATCTGTGGTTTTCCATCACAGAAAAAATTCTTGGGCATTATATCTTCTTCTTCTTTTTTTTTTTTAAAGGGATAAAGGAGACTTAAAAAAATTTTTTTTAATGTTTTATTTATTTTTGATACAGACAGAGACAGAGCATGAGGGGGGAGGGACAGAGAGAGAAGGAGACACAACCAGAAGCAGACTCCAGGCTCTGAGCTAGTTGTCAGCACAGAGCCTGACGCGGGGCTTGAACCCACGAACGTGAGATCTGACCTGAGCTGAAGTCGGAGGCTTAACCGACTGAGCCACCCAGGCACCCCAGGCATTATATCTTCTGCTCCATTCTTTCTTTTTACTCTTTCTGGAATTCCAAGTACATGTTTGTTAGACTGTTTGGAATTGTTCTATACTGCATAGATTTTGCCATCATTACCACCACTACCATCATCATCTCCATCACTTCTACCTCCACCTCTTTCTCCATCACCCCCACTGCCATCATCACCACCATTGCCACCACCTTCATTTCTAGTATCTTGGCCTCTACTTCTATTTCTATCTCCATCACTACCTTCATTACTATCACCACCACCATCATCTCCACTTATAGCTCTTTAAAAAATCACATCTACTCTGTAACATAACTGTATACATATTACTATTACCCAAATTTTACAGGACCTGAGAGAGGTGTTTGGACTAAAGTGGAGGAAAATAATACCAGTTGTGGAGTACTCTAAAGTCTTAGTCTATGAATGATATTAGAAATGCTGTTCCAATATTGAATCTAGTGACTCTGTTTTGGAAAAATTCATTCAACCAACCATTCCCTTATCAAACATGTATGTGTGTCTCCTATGTAACACGAAGGGACAAAGATGAATCGTCAACAAAGGTTGGGAACACCCACCCCTCCCCATATCTCTCTCCGTCCTCTCTCTCAATCAATACACAAGAAGAAATAGAAGAATCAATTGCCAACACTTCATCCACTCATCTGAGAATACAAGATTTCAGCTTTGGGCCTGGGTCCCCATGAAGGTTAAGATTGCTTTGGGGTTTCAAAGCTCCTTTGGTTACAATTATTGCTTCCCTGCCTCTACTTCCTTTCTTCTTCAGAACTCTTCCTACTTTGGAAGTCCAAATGACGGGCTGATGGGTGAATCATTTTGGTCCCAGGCCTGGAACTGGGTAGTTCAGCCACTTCCTGGATTCTAGGCTTGGGAGGTTTCTATTCTCAGTCTTCTACATTCCAGAGTCCCAAGAAATAAGTTTGGTGGTATTTGATTTGCTGAAAATCATATACATTGACATTTTCTCATTCTGGTATTTCTCTGGAATACAGGCATTTGTTTGTTTTGAGAGAGAGAGACAGAGAGGGAATGAGTGGGGGATGGGTGGTTGGGGGGGATGGACAGAAAGAATCTCAAGCAGGTTCCACACCTAGTGGGATCTCAGAAAAATCAAGAGCCAAAATCAAGATCTGGACACTAAACCAACTAACCCACCCAGGTACCTCTGGAATATAGTCTTTAAAGTGAGAATTAATATGTGCCCAGGATGGTTCTGGTTCACACCAGACACACCTGTTATCTGAGTGTAATTATTAATTACACCCCCATTCACTCACAAAAGGGCTTATTAGACAAAAAGCTATATGGTCATTGGGTTAAGAGACTTCAAATCCAGTTTTGTTATAGCTTAATTCATTTTCTCATCTGTTAAGTGAGTCCAGCAACAATTCTCATAAATGCTACACAGGTGAAAGATGAGAAGGAAGTGCTTTGAATTTGCTGGAAGAAAGTCACTCTAGAAATCCAAGGTGGTTTATTATTCTTATTATAATTTTTATTATGCCTGCTGGCTTAATAAACAGATGTGCTCAGATTTAAACACTAGCTAACACTTTAGGATGGGATCACGGTTTATATATTTAATTATACATTCTTATGAATTTATGTTTCTTTCTTTGAGATGCCTTCTCTGTTTCTGAAGGTCTTAAATTGTCTTTACCTCCCATGTTTCTTCCCTAAACTCCCTACCTCCCAGGCTCTCTGGACCTCTCCTCCAAAAGCAGCAGTGATGTGGTGGTGCCTCTGTGATGCAGGTGTTGGGGTGTCTCTTAGGGACCATGTCCAGGGTGACAGGAGGGGCTCCAGCACCTCTCCACTGTCTAGACCACGGTCAGCAAACTCTTTCTACCAAGGGCCAGATAGTAACTATTTTAGACTTTGCAGCCACATGGCCTCTGTTGCAACTACTAAATTCTGCCTTTGCAGCACAAAAGCAACCTTAGATAATAGTTAACAAAGGAAAGAGTTTGTGTCTCAATAAAACTTTATTTACAAAAAGGCCCTTAGGTCATAGTTTGCTGGCATTCCAGTCTAGAGGACTGTTTGAGAGCTCTGATTTAACCTGGGCCCTCATCTCAATGAGCCATTCTAAACCAGCTGTAGCAGATGTGTTAGCCCTTAAAGGAGGCCTCAGGGATTCCTTCTTCCCAGGCTGAATCATAACTCCCTTCCCTTCCCTCTCTTGATAAAATACGGTTTTCTTAGAAGGACGATAGGTCGGTACAGGTTTATTCATTGAATCAGCAATCAAGGACATTAAAATCTGAAGCACTGACCAGTCGACCGACAGTCACTAGTATTTACGAGGCCACACCAAACCCTGTGCACACCTCCTGTCGCCTGTCCTTTTTCCTTTCACACAGCTGTGCCTCTCATTTCCTATTTACCTCCTTTGGGGGAAAAAACGTTTTTCTGTGGGTGAGTGTCCCTGCAAGAGCCATCGGTGGAGGTGGAAGGGTGGTCTCAGAGATCCAGTGCTTGGCAGGAAATGTTGCAACTCTGCAGGGACGAATAGGAGCTGACTGCATAGGTTAGCGCAAACTAGCTCCCTCTGCTCCTGGTTACCGTGCTGACCTCAGGATGGCTTTGCCAGTCAGTGCACAAAGCCTCTGGAGACAATGGCCCCAATGGGGTCACGTGGTGTCATCGTTGCAGTGTCTCTGACAAGGTGGTGATTAGGGCAGAGTAAATGGGCCCTTATGTCTACTAGTCTCAGAGGCTGAAAGGTCAGTGAGCGCTCATTGATTCTGTTGTAATGAAGCTGTGGATCTTCTATACAGGCTCTGGGTCCTGTCACAGGGCTGGCGCTGAGGGCTGTAGCAAGAGGTGGCCATCAGCAGCAGGACCTTTGAGAGCAGCTCTTCTTGGAGGGATCCTCCTTGTGCCTAATTAACAATTCCCAGTTAGCAAAAGAAGTAAATTCAAAGTTCTCTGTTGACACGCATGTTGGGAGCCAAAGGTTGCTAAGAAGTCAGGTGTTTGGAACCTGGAATGGACTGTCATAGAAACAATGTCGTGTATTGTGCTGAGTTACTTCCACCTATTTAACCCATAGTGAACTGATTGATTAATACGTGCATAGGGAGCACTGGGGACCAGCAGATGCTGGTCACCGATCACATTCCCCTCAGCCCCCAGGAGCATCGGAAGCTCCCTCCCTTTGGCCCCGTCCGCCCTGGCAGAGGCCAGCTGTAGGTTTCAAGCCCTGAGAGGCCCAGTGGGCAGGAGAGGGAAGGGCCGTTCTGGGTCCCAGGGAAGTGGGTCGGGGCAGCTCCAGGTGGGACCGTGGTCCTTTTGTCCAGGAGACACTAGGCTGCATCCAGTTCTTGGCAGGCTCCCTTGTATTATGAAATATTAATGTTTATCGTTTTTCTTAATCCAGCAGTAATGAGATTTCATTTTAGAAAATGTAAAAAAAATGTAGGTAAGCAGAAGGAAGGAAATGGAAATATTCCATGTTGTCATCAATTTGATATGTAGACTTCCAGTGTTTTTCTATAAATGTGTATATATATGTTCATAAATATATATGTAATATATGTATATGTATGTAATATATATGTTCTTATACTTTGCATAACATTTATAACTTGCTCTTCATTTAACAATATATTGAACATTTTTCATGGCATTGAATATTTTCCCTAAAGCATTTCCAAGTGGATGGATATACCATAATGTATTTAACCAACCTTCGACTGTTGGACTATTAGGCTTTTCTATCAAAGATAACGCTGTCATGAAGCCCTCGGCATTGTAATTGTCACACGGGTTCACTACTTTTTCCTTTGGGTGATTGTGAAAGGGGACAAAGGCTGTGTGTGTGAGTTAAGACACTTAATAACTTATCAAAATACCTTCTATCCCCGGTTTGGGAGACACTTACCTAACACTTGATATTTAAACATTTAAAAAGTCTTTGCTAGGGGGACCTGGGTGGCTCAGTCGGTTAAGCAGTGACTTCAGTCAGGTCATGATCTCACAGTTCGTGAGTTCAAGCCCCATGTCGGTCTCTGTGCTGACAGCTCACAGCCTGAAGCCTGTTTCGGAGCCTGAAGTCTGCTTTGGATTCTGTGTCTCCCTCTCTCTCTGCCCCTCTTCACTCGTGCTCTGTCTCTGTCTCTCACTACTGAATAAAAGTTAAAAAAAATTAAAAATAAGTAAATAAAAAGTCTTTGCTAAATTGATGAACCAAAGAAAATGGTACTGGGTTTGATCGCATTTTTTTGTTTTTTGAGTATTGGTGAGCTTGTACAAGATTATGTGTTTATGAGCCCTTTTGTGAACTGACTCCTTCCTCTTTAAATCACAACATTGGTGTCTTTGGATTGTTACAGTCCTTTGGAACAGAAGGGGATGGGTCCAGGTTTATTACTCTTGGAAGTATAAACACACACAAACCCTCCCAGGGTAATTAATTCTCTGTCTCCACCTCCCAAACCTTGCTCTTTCCCTCATCCCCTGATGCAGGCTCCCCTGATGTTCAGAATCACCAAGGGATTCACATTGTTTCCTCTCACACCCTCCGGGGACCCAGGGCAAATCTTGCCAGTTTGGAGTCGTGACCTTTTAAGTAACAGGAATGGAGAATGAAGTTGGATCAGTAAAGCAACAGGGACTCAAGAGAGGCTTGAAAGCCAAGAAATATCCCTCTGTTCTGAACAGACATTTGGGGTGTTTCCAGTTTTGCGCTGTGACAAATAAATTGCTATCCATGCTCGGGTATCTGGTGGGCACATGTACCTATTTTGTCTTGGGTATTTACGTAGGAGTGGAATTATGGGTCAGAGTGCTGGTATATATTTAGCTTTAGTAGCTAATGTCAAGCAGTTAAAAAAAAAAACCCAATTTGCACTCCAATCAAGCAGTGGGTGAGAATTCTACGTGCTTTAAATTCTCACTGACTTTTGATATTTTCAAACTGATAACTTTAAGTTATTTTGGAAGGCTTCATATTTCTTTTAGTAAGCTAATACGGTGTCACATAGACTTTATATTTTTACTTTATCCATTTTCTTTCTTTTTTTTAAAGTTTACTTTTGTGAGAGAGAGTGACATGAGTGGGGTAGGGGCAGAGAGAGAGACACAGAATGCCAAGCAGGCTCCAGGCTCTGAGCTGTCAGCACAGAGCCCGTCATGGGGCTTAAACACACGAATCACGAGATCATGACCTGAGTCAAAGTAGGACGGTTAACCGACTGAGCCACCCAGGCACCCCTACTTTGTCCATTTCCATTTAGTTTAGTTTTAACATAGATTTATAATCTCTCTAATTTACAGAGACAACGTTTTGTAGAGCCACCCTACTTTCAAGATTTTATACAATATTTTCTAATAAAAAATTCTGTGTATATTCCCTTTATGATAATCTGCTCCTTTTTATGTACTATCTGTAAATAATGATTGACTTGGGCTCATACCCTGGCCCCACAACTAATGAGCTGTGTGACCCTGGCAAGTTACTCTATCTCTCAGAACTTTGGGTTTCCTGCCTGTGTAACAGGGATAGCGAAATCCATCTCTTGGGCTTGTTGGGGTGAGAAATGAGGCAGCATATGTAAGTGTCTACCATGTAATACTTACTCAGTAAATACTAGTTCCTTCTGTGCTGGAGGCAAAGACATCAGCTGCCTCTTTAGTCCTCTTGCCTCATTAGCTCACAAAGCTTTAAAGCTAGGCCTGGCCTGACTTATCTTCTAACTGTACCTGGCTGGCCGGCACGAAACCCAAACCATTAAGCTTGGCCTTGACTTCATTTTACTCTTGCCTTACTCTGCTCCCCAGAGGAATCTAAACACCCTATAGGATGTTCCTGGATCTTGCTCCAGGACAGAAAGAACTCCATATAAACTGGATCTTTTGATGCTCAGAAGGTCATCAGACAAAATAGTGATCTTGCTGTTGTGGTTTTGAGAGGCAGCCACGGATTTGTGGGGTGGAATACTCTCTCTCTCTCTCACCACGTTTTGTGCATGTTCCTTCAGCACTTGACATTTACATCTATCTTCTAGTGGGTAGGACTGCTGGCTCCCCAGTGTAGCTAGCACTTTGCCAAGTCAATTGGAAGAGGAGCCACTTTATATTCTGGTGCCAACTTCATGCCCACTGACCAGAGATCCATCCATCTCTGTTGCCAGGTGAAGGTGCTGGCGCCCAGTCCCCCAGACACCTCATTCTACCTATTGCACACTTTAAAAATGGACGGCTGTGCAATGGAGGATGAAAAATTCAGGATGCTCAAAAATGCTAAGGACTGCCAGAGAAGGGGCAGCTTATGCTTACAGTGGGGGCCTTGGAAAGGCTCAACCCTTCCCTTCTTGTGTTGGCCCCCTCCCTCCTGGCAGTGTGCACTCACAGCCTAAGAGGGACTGGCATCAAGAAGGTGCCAGCTCGCTTAGTAAGAAGTCATTGTCCATCAAGGTTCAAATACACACTCAATAGAAAGAAGGAATACTTGTTCTTCCCAATGTTAAGCACAGTGCCATGTGGAACAAGGAATCCCAGGGGAGAGTAGGATTTAGTTTCTTTTTGGAACTCATTTAGGAACATCCAGTATTGCAATAGAAGCCTATTAAATAGTCCCGGATAAGGCATATCCTTCTTAGTCTCTTTGGAAGGCATTCCTGGTCTCTGCCATCATGGATGTCCCCTCAGGTTCCAGCCCCTTTTCTCCCTGAGCAGCGTGTCAGGTCCTCTCATGGCCCCAAGCCAGTGCTCCCCCGGGTGGCTCATTAAAACATTCCAAAATGAATGAATCATCTACTTCCCCTGTTGGGCTTCCTCTTCCCTCCTCCTGTGTCTGTGAATGATACCATCATCTTCTTGGGCAATTCTTTCCATGCTGCTCAAAAACAGGTGTGATTTATTACTTTAGGTGAAGTGCTTTCATAACAGCAATTCAGGGAGTCCCCAATATTCATTCATTTCTTCTTTCATGGCAATATGATTTCCCCCAGCGTTGTCTAAGATCAAGACTCCATTTCTTTTATTCATTCATTCATTCATTCATTCATAACCAGCGAGGGAGGGGCAAAGAGAGAGGGGGATGGAAGATCTGAAGCAGGCTCTGTACTGACAGCTGAAAGCTCAATGGGGGCTCATACCCATGAACCGTCAACCATGACCTGACCCGAAGTCAGTTGTTTAACCGACTGCGCCACCTAGGCACCCCTAGATTTTCATTTAGATTCCTTTGCCCCTGGGTGTGGACATACTACATTGTGGCCAAAGGGCTGTGCAACTTCAAGGTCATATCCTTAAAGGGGAGGAGAGTGATTTCTTTCTACCCTGTCCTCCATTCCGCTGCACAGACTATGGAGGGGGTGCAGCAGGCCAGCAGAGGCAGCGCTGCAAGGATGACAGAGAGACTGGAAAGGAGAAACCTGGTCTTCAACACACGAGGCTGCCCCCAAGGCTCTCACATGTGCTAACATTTACAGGAGAGAGAAATCAATGTCTACGTTAAATCCTGTTTGTCTTTGGTCTCTGCTAGAACACCTGAAACGTAAGCCACCAGAGAGGCCCAGTTACCCCCAAGCTCGGCCCCCAGCTCAGGGAACTCGTAGAAGAGGGCTGATCTGAAGGAGGGATTTGGATGCTAACAACAGGGCAGCAGGGGGAGCCTTGACAGAAAGTCCCACCATGTTAGTTGGAAACACAGAGGCTCAGAATCTCCACCTCATCTTCACTTCCCCTTCTGTCTTCTATAGTCACCTAGACACGAAATCTTTCCTCTTCTGATGTCGCTCTTACATTACCTGCTCCTTCGTGTCTCCAGTTCCTCAGGGCTTTGGGTCTGGGTGACATTAGGGGCTTCCTAGAACTTTTCTCTGTCTTCTTTCTGTGTTCCCCCCTCCTTTCTATATATGTATATATTTTAAATGTTTATTAATTTACTGTAAGAGAGGGAGAGAGAGATCGGGGGAGGGGCACAGGGAGGGAGTGAGAGGATCCCAAGCAGGCTCACACTGTCAGCATGGAGGCCAATGCCCCCTTTACATTTTGATACCAGATTACTCTTCATAAAATAGTTGTTCCAGTATTTTGATTTCCCTCAATCGATCTCTAATGACCTCTATATCATTTATAGCTTTATCTGACCTCATCTGCCCTCTGCCTTAAGTGAACTCTCCTTGCCTCCTGGGTTAATGACATTGACCTTGAAAACCTGTCAGCTCTGTTTCTTCATGCCTTTGCTCAGTGGGCCTCCTGATGTGGTGCCTTTTCTTCTCCAAAGTCGGCTCAGTCCCCACAGGGAGGAGGCCAAGCCTGTTCCTGCTCGCTCTGACCTCTGCTTTGTCTGAAGTTCCCAAGCCGCCTGCAGCTGGTCATTTAATTATTCTTGGTATGATGCGTCTCTTGCTAATTCCACTAGTTCTTAGTGCTGTCAGGACTTTGGGGGTTGTCAGTGATTCAGAGGTATTTTACTCCCATCTAGAATATAAACTCAAATAGTCTTTTTTTAATGTGGGTTTAAAAATTTTTTTATTACATTTCTTTATTTTTGAGAGGCAGAGAGAGACAGAGCATGAGCAGGGGTGGGACGCTGGAGGCAGAGAGGGAGACACAGAATCCGAAGCAGCTCCAGGCTCTCATCTGTCCGCACAGAGCCTGATGTGGGGCTCAAACTCACAAACCGTGAGATCATGACTTGAGCTGAAGTCAGACATTCAACTGACTGAGCCACCCAGGCGCCCCTAAACTCAAATAGTCTTAATCAGACTCTTACAAGTACCTACTACTGCTCTGATCCCATTAGAATAAAACTCAAGGTCCAACTGCACGGAGGGCAATCGAGTCGCCAGGGCACTTATAACGTGCTCCTCGTGCTGAATGTTTTACACCGTCACTCTCAGGCAGCCGTAGGCCCCCCTGTGCCCTTTGAAGTAAATCACAACCCTCACTTCCGGTTTGGAATTTGGAGGAAAACAGTGCTGTGACAGCTCACTGAACGGACACTGAGTTGGAGGGCGTCCCAGCCAAGGTCACGGGCTCCTGAGGTTCGCCCTTGAGTTGAATCAACAGATGCCGGTCTATCCCTGGCCGCCATGGGTCAGAAACAGACTCCCACTGTCATAAGAAGCAGGGCAGGAAAGGCCGCAGAGGCAATTTGGATGATTTAACTCTGTAAGGGTGGATTTCTTTCTCCAGAAGAGCCTGGCTAAATTCAGAGATGACTTCTAATTCCAACATAGGGACAACACACAGTGGGAGCATAATAAACGCTTCCTGGCTGTCTGCCCACTGAACCAACGGCTTGCCATACCTTTAGCGAAGGAAAAGTGCTCTGATTTCAGAGACGAAACCTTCCGCAACTTTCTCTTTTCTGTGTCACATCGCTTCCTAAAGCCTTTCTCCAATTTCTAGCCAGCCTGGTTTTCATTTCCTGCCTACTCTCTGCTCCTACCTGCTTTGTGTTTCTTGTGCTAGACTATAGCTACCATATGGGGAGCGAGCTGCTGTGGTGCCCTCGGAAATAGTAAGGCTTTCTTGTGTGCTGGGGGTTTTATTTTAATATTAATATTATTTTTTTTTTTGCAAGAGGCAGTCGACTTCAAAGGTTTGGTCTAGCATTTAAAAGTGGGGTGGAAATAATAGCATTCAAATGCCTCAGGCAACTGGAAAACTCCTCTAACCTAGCAAGGAGTAAGGTGCATGGTAGAAACTGTTTAGAAAATGAACTTAGGGGGCGCCTGGGTGGCTCAGTTGGTTGAGTGTCCAACTTCAGCTCAGGTCATGATCTCCCGGCTTGTGAATTTGAGTCCTGTGTCAGGCTCTGTGCTGACAGCTCAGAGCCTGCAACCTGCTTCAGATTCTGTGTCTCCCTCTCTGCCCTCCCCCCCCCCGCCCCCCATGCTCTGTCTCTCTCACTCTCAAAAACAAACCTTAAAAATTAAAAAAAAAAAAACAAAAAAAAACAAAAAGAAAATGAACTTAGGTATCTTAGTAATTTCACATGGTAGCAGGTTGTTGGCTTTGAAGCTTAGCAATGACACCAGGTAAGGGTGAGTCATAATGTCACTATGTTTTTTTCTTTTCTAACTTTGGCAATTTTTTTTAGATAAGGGAGCTCCCAAGTCAGTGAAAAGCAAGTCACTGCTCTGCCGGTTATCTGATTGAGCAGAGGGCCTGAGAGCCCCAGGAGCTGGGAGGGAGTGTGGTGTGTGGCAAGCTGGGGAGGAGGTTTCGGTGAAGGCCCAACATGCCAGCCCGCAGGGCCCCGGAAGCCCGTGACTGGTCAAAGTGCCCACGGGGCTGTCACTGTGATTTAAAGCTCTGAGAATATAAATCAGCAGGAGGTAGGCTGACGGTGGATGGTGTCATTCTGGCCCTGAAAAGCCTTCATAAATCAGTGACAGCAGAGCCCCTGCCACTCCCTTCCAGCTGGTTTCCGGAGGCCATGGTTCCCACTCTGCTCAGACTAGCAGAAAGAAGGGATCCCGGAGTGGGTAGGAGACCGTGCGTGGCCGGCCCTCCCTCCGTCTCAGATCTGAGCACTTGACGTTGCAACCTCGGAATCCTGGGGGTGCCTAGGGGGCTCAGTCAGTTGAGCGTTGGGCGTCAGCTCAGGTCATGATCTCACGGTTCGTGGGTTTGAGCCATGCGTCGGGCTCTGTGCTGACAGCTTGAAGTCTGGAGTCTGCTTCAGATTCTTCAGATTCTGTGTGTGTGTGTGTGTGTGTGTGTATGCGCACGCACGCGTGTGCGTGTGTCTCTCTCTCTTTCTCTGCCCCTCCCCTGCTCATGCTCTGTCTCAGTCTCTCAAAAGTAAACAAATGTTAAAAAGAAAAAAAAACCCTCCGAATCCTTGCTCCAGGGGTAGGATTCAGATTCTGGCCTTGGGAGGGACTTGCCTTCGACAGTGGTGGTGATGACAGAGGCTTTAATGAAACAAATTCTGCCCTGTTGGATAAACACAACGGGGCTCTCTCTGAACAGTGGACAAGAATGGTTTGTTCCTTCCTTCTCTATCCTTTGTGCTTTGTTCACAGAGTGTCCCTGGCACATCTGTGCCCCAGTGGCTGCCAAAGGCTTTGCTCCGTCCCCCTTACTGGGGACACAGAAAGCCAGCGGTCAGCTGTACTCCCCTCCTCCAGAGGCAGACGGAAGCTCTAGAACCCTGCCAAGATCCCTGGGATGTTTTCAGTTTTAAAGCTTAAACTTCTTCCCTGCAGCCACCCTCCCACGTCCACGCCAGCCCTCTAGCTCCTCCGTCTCGCTAGGGTAGAGTTCTGGGGTCCTTAGCAGCCCAGCCATTGCCACCAGGAGCCACGTTCTTTCTCTTTAGTCTCCTAGTTCTGAGCTCCAGCAGGCTTTCTATTTTACGGAAGAATCAAGAGTCACACCGAGGTCAGCTCTTGTCACCTTTGCCCCCTGAACTCATTTGCCTTTCCTGTTAAGCAAGTAGGCACAATGTCATCTCTTTAGTAGAAAACAGAGTGGGAAATATGACCTCTAGGTGGCTCTTAAGAACGGAGGAATAAGATTCAGATGTCTCTCTGCACCTTGGCCAATTTACCTTCTTCTTGTCTTCCCTGGAATGTCAAGTCCCTTTTACGAACCAGGAGAGGTAACTTAACTATATTGCAGTTGCCCGATGCTAGGGTTCCAGGCCCCTTTGGCCCTGTGGGCTGCTTAGCTCAGGGGCGAGCTGATCTTTTCACAGGGCAGGGGCAGTACGTCTACTTCTGGGAGGCGAAGCGTTTGAGGCTTTCTCTTTCCTGTGGCCAGACTTGAACCACCTTAACTTTTGGACTCACAAATGCTTTGTTTGTTTGTTACCAAGGATATGAGAATAAAGACAGAGCAATAGACAGACCAAATACCTGGAAATACTATTTCTGTACACACAGGAGGGCAGAATTGATTTGTTCCTTAAGCATAAAATCTGTCTGCCACAGGGTTTTTGCCATTTAAAAAAATGTTTATTTGTTTATTTTGAGAAAGAGAGAGAGCAAGTGCAAGCTGAGGAGGAGGAGAGGGAGAGGGAGAGAGAGAATCCCAGGCAGGCTCCAAGCTGTCAGCACAAAGCAGGTTGTGGGCCCAATCCAACGAACTGTGAGATCGTGACCTGAGTAGAAATCAAGAATTGGACGCTTAACCAACTAGGCCACCTGGCACCTGGGACTTTCTGCTTTATGCATCTGCCGTTGCTCTGCTACTTTCTGGCTGTGTGACCTTGGACAAATTACATCTCTGTGCCCCATTTTCTACATCCAGTAAAATTAATCATACTATTATCTCCTAGGATTGCCGTCAGGAGTCAATGTGACAGTAACGGTAAAGCTCCCAGAACAGTGGTCAGCACACAGTGAGTGCTCAAACATGTTAGCATTTGCCGTGTGTCTATGTATGGCTTTTACGATTGGTTTTTCTTTTAGCCAAGCATCAGCTCTCATTTCTTGCCATTACTTTGTATGTGAATTCAATCCACCTGCCTTTGAGATTTCTCCCTCTGAAAGCTCGTTTCCATTTTGGGGACGCCCCTCTCAGGGTTCCTCTGGGAAAGCAGCCTTTGGGAACCGCTGTCCTCTTCCCTTCTGGTTCCAGAATGCAAGCACAGAGCAGGCTCCAGCATGGCTGCCACGTCGGCTTCTTTGTGAAGCGTCCTGGCTGCTGGTCGCGTTGCCATCCCAACGTCCCTCCTGTGCTCTGGGCATGGCCAGCAGGGGGAGCTACTTGGCCGTTTCCAGCCCCCGGCTGGCCTCTCCGGAAGAGTCCTAGGGACAGTCCCGGGGACCTTAGAGTTGAGAGGATAGACACCGTCCCGGGCGTGGAGATTCACTGTGTACTTTGGGTGATAGAAGTTTGGAAGACAGAAAGCTGTATGTTCTAGCTGTCCAGAGCTTTGCCATCAGTCGCACCTGTGATGAGGTTTCTTGGCCACCTTACCTGGAGCAAGTGGCTTAAACCCCTTCAGGCAGTTTCTTTAGTCGTAAAACTGGAGAATCCAAGCTGGCCTCAGGGGCTGCTGGAAGGGTCTCTGTGTGGCTAATGGAGACCTCAGCCTCGGAGGCTTGCTGGGAATGCGGGGTATCATTACTCGGTGAAGGCTGAGCCAATTTTGAAGCACTCCAGCCATTCTCTTGGATCTTTTCTCTCTCCTGGCCCCACGGCCTCCTTTTCTCTCCCTTCAGCTCCGCATTCTCTCCTTGCCCTTGCTGCCTGTAGCCGAGGCCTGGAACCCGGATCTTTGGTTTGACGGAGCCTCCCCCTGCAGGAGCCCTCGGGGCCAGGGTAGCTGGAGGAGAGGATGAGCAACCGAGGGTTCAGAAGGAAGTCCGTGTAAACCCTTTCCTACTTCCGTTCGCTTTCTAGGTGCCTTCTACAAACCCCACTGGGGGCTTAGTCGTTTGGAAGGCAAAATGAACCGCAAGCCTCTCTCCCATCATACCCGTCCTTACTGCACCCACCCTGCCGGCGATATGGGGTGTCAGCCAGAAGAAAACTCCAGAAGATCATTCCTTATGGCCCAGTGCACAGAACTGGCAGTGCCGGGTGGACTTCGTCCCGGGTGGCATCCATCCTCCCCATTCCTGGGCACCTGGGAAGGTGTGAGCAGGGGCTGGGAGTCTGGTGGCGGCGGCGGTGGGTGCAGTGAGGCACAGCCCTAGCCGGGCCGAGGACGTCAGGCTTCTAAGCGTCCAGGCTGTTCAGGTCTGGGTTGATCTGGGTGATTTGGTTTGGGGCACCTGTGGAAGTCTCCATGCATTATGTCCTCTGAATCTCAAATGAGGCTAGTTTTGTTCTGCAATTGGAGGGCCCTTCTTGATGCTCTCTTTCCTCAGGGACAGGTTTCCTTTGTTTCCATTTGGAAGGCTGGGGGGGGGGAGTGGCGGGGACTGTGGGATGGAGCAGGTAAGTGACCTCAGGTGGGACAGCCCTGCAAGAGAGCTCTGTGGCCCTAGGAGTCCCAGGGAAGACAGTGTCGCCAAGAAAAAAATGTGCCGTTTCCTCCCACCACCAGAATCGATGTTGGCCCCACTCAGGCATTTCTCACAGCACCTGATGAATGGGGGCTCTGAGCCAAGCAGCCATCTTCTAGAATTTGGCAGTGAGAGGGGTCAAAGGTGGACTCAGTCTAAAAGAAGACACCTTGGAGTGGCCACCTGCTTCGGTCCAGGAGCCCTCAGGAGCGGGGCACTGGGGAATTGACCTCGGAAACTCTGAGGCAGGCGGTAACAAGCCCTTCTGGAGAGCAACTCGCAGACCTTTGCCTCTAATTGGCCTCTGACTCTGCACACAGCCATTTCCTCTGCCTGCGGCACAACTCATAAAAAGCCAGGCTTTCTTCCATACCTTTGAAAAGTTCAAAGGAACCCATATCCTAGGGAGATCTGGCAACACAGGCACCTGGATCTGAGGGGACTGAGGGCTCTGGGGGCCCCCCTGCCTTTTACTGCTTGTCAGCGTCAGTGTCCCATGCTCCAGGGGAAGGGAGGCCCGAACACACCATGGCCAGCTCCGCTCTGTTTTATGGGATCAGGCTGTGCTCTTTAACCCTGCCCTGCATTTTGCAGCCGGGCCCTCATGGCCATGGAGCAGGTCACGAAGCAGATGCCAAGCCCATCCCGGAGGGAGCGTGTGGTAAGGCCGAGGTCACTGCCGCAGCGTCGGGCAGCCCTGCTCTGCTTGGATGCTGCCTCCATGGCCTTGCTCCCATTGTGCTTCTGCCCTTCGAGGGGGACCCTGTGTTGCAGCAGGAGGTAGAGCACAGGTGAGCTTATTTGAGCCCAAGGCGTGGACGTGTTCAGGTTGGGGGTAGGGTCTGCCGGCTCTCAGGCTCTGTGGCATGAACTGAACTTGATTCTTCCCCAGTATCTGAATTGGTGATTTTTCTGCATAAACATCTTACACACTGTCCTCAACTTCAGACCAACAGAAAGTTTTTAGGGGAAAATGAAACAGCTTTGCACTCTCTCTATCCCAACCGGCGGCACTCACAAGAAATGCCTGTCGATTGCACAAATCAAGTCGACAATGGAACAGGAAACTGGGATCTTGAAGGGGAGTCCAGTTTAGTTACTTACAGGTGTCTAGACAGAGGATGGGGCTACATTGGAAGGGGAAATTTTTATCTACTTTCCTCCCCTCAATGACTACCCATCAAACCAACTGGTAGATGAATATGGTATGCTTTTTCAATTGCACTCCTGTGTACGGTGGAAGGCTCTCCAGAAACTTCTCCATTCCCTGCATCCTACCTTTTGCCCCGCAGCTGTTGGCGTTGATACCTCAGGGGTCCGATCACCTCAGGATGGCTCAGTTTGTCGGAGATTCAGAACCCGGGCCCTCTGGGTTTTCCTTCCCTCCAGTTTGACTGAACCTCTCCTGCAGCCCCAGTGGGTGAGTGCGTGGCGTCTGCGTCCACATAACTCGTGGCACCCACTTGGGCTGGAATGTCTGCCTTTTCCTCCACATCGACAGCCTCTACATCATTTACAGTGAAGGTGAGAAATGAGCCCTCCCTTTCCCCTAACACGCACACACACATACACACGAACATACAAACACCCACACAAATATTCACAAACACTATGCTTACACACAAATGTGCATGCACATTCATACACACAAACACAAACATCTGCATCCTCCCACCTCCCCCGACTTCCTCCCACTGGTCGACGAGTTGGGCTAAGAGAGAAGACAGGAAACGTTTATATGTATTTAATCACAACATTCTGTACAATAATTATTCTGTGGGATTTTCCCAATGGGTGTCTGATTGACATTGCTCTATGTTTTCCTGATCACAATAGTTTAATGCTATAAAAACAGATGGTTTTTTATGGTTTACAGCTTCTGAAACATGGTCATCCGCTCCACGTTTCAAGAGTTTGAGGCATCACTATCTCTGATGAATTTCTTAGGTCATTAGTTTGCTTTTCAAACTTAATCTCCTAAATCCTGCCATGGCACACATCACCCCAGCTCCACCCAGATTATAAATGTCATCGCTGAGTTCTGTGTAATGAAGTTTAAATTTGGTTTGTCTGGCGACACTTCTGATTCTAATTCGTTCGGTGTGATGAGTCACCAAGTTCGGTGTCTCCACACAACAGGGCTTTCTGTGTGGGGCTGGTCTCTTCTCCTGACCAGCCTCTATCCCTTCCGAGTGCTGGGAGCTTGGTCACTGTGACACCTGCAGCGGGACCTCCAGCTCCGTGGACAGAATACTGCCTGCCTTTCAGAACTCTTGTGAGGAGCAAGTGAGATATCATCGTAAAACATCTGGTACAGGCTTTATCAGCTGCAGCTGTGACCCGCTGGTGAAATAAACCTGATGGGCTGTGACCAGCGTTAAAAAATAAGTAAATAAAACAACAGATACCGGTTTTTCTTTGCGCTGATGAAAGTGCTAAATCTTCCAAGATTAGATTATGGTGATGGCTGTACAGCTCGGGAAATATATGAAGAACTATTGAGGTGCACACTTGAGGTGGGTGAAGTTCGTGCTACGTGAGTCACATGGCAATAAAGCGATTTATAAAAAAATAAGATTAGGAACCCTGAAAAAAATCCATCAAGTGGTATGTTTGAGATCTGTGCACTGTATTGTGGTATGCTAGACTTCAATTAAAAATTGAATATAAACAATGGGATAGAAAAGATCAGAGTACCTCACATGTAGTAAGGGCAAGCATGGGTTTTATGAAATATATGTGTCCGTGCATGTGTGTGGCATAGATCTGCCCAAAGTAGGCATTTAACAATGGTTATTTATCGCCTTCCTTCTTCTCTAGAACCCCAGACTGTGCCCATGTTCAGGCATTGACCTTAGAGTGTGGCCCCAGAGAGCAGAGATTCTGCCTGGCTGAGAAGACCCCTCTCCTCCTCCTTTCCATGTGGCATATGCACGCGCACGCGCGCGCACACACACACACACACACACACACACACACACTCAATTAAGTCAAGCTGTCTTTTCCAGTTAAATAAACATTACACTCCTGGAAGGCAGAACAAATAGCTGGCCTCACCCCAAAGAAAATGTGCCTTTGGGCTTCTGGTTTGGAAGGTTTTGTAATGTTTACTTTTCAGTGTTCTCTACTTGACTCCTCTCTTTCGTTTGGTTTTAAATACCGCAGTTTCACTGAGCTGTCTTGGTTCTCTGACCCCGGGTGGGGGCTGTTCCGATGGGTGGGTGGCTCCCCAGCCCCTTCCTCCTTCCCAAGTATGAGCTTGGAGCTTGTGTCCGGAACCTGGTGATACGGAAGTGTGGCTGTCGTGTGGGTGAGCGTAGGGCGGGGGTCATGGCCACTGCCACCACCCAGAAACATGTGGGCTGTCATGCAGTCCGGGTAAACGGCCTAAGTCATCAAGTTCCCGGTGATCTTATGAAGATGACCGATTTGCAGGTAGCCTGTTTCACCAGGGATGAAAAGATAGCGTTCTGTTCTTTCGGACAATTCTGTTTCCTTTGGTTGTTTTCTCAGGCGACACCTTCCATGACCATTGGGCAGGCTGGCATAGACGTGCTGGAGGCAGAGACCAAGTTGGGAATGAGAGCATGGCAGCTTCTGTCAGCACAGGGAGGGGGCTGAAGCCTGGGACATCAGGGAATTATTAGAATTCATTCTGGTTTGGTGAAGTCCGGTTTCAAATTCCATGTCATGTTAAGAGCAAGACGACTGCTAATTTGTGGTCACTTTACAACTGGTTCGGGGTAGAGGGTTAGCCTCGGTAAGTAGCACTGAGGAGAAGGTCACGTCAACTCTTTTAGCCATTCGGGATCTCTGAGTGCCCGGACCCGGAGCAAGAGTGAATATTTTTGTTGTTTTTACTTCTTATCTTCTGGTTGTCTTTTGTTTCCCACCAAGTGGATGATCTACGGTAGGTGGTAGATAGTGGGCACTGGATGGTCAGTGGTCGACAGTGGTGGACCTTGAACTCTACTATCCACGGAGAACCCTGGCCTCTTCTTTGCAGCATGACCTTTGTGCTACCATAGCTACATCAGCAAAATAACGCTTCATTCGTGGGATTTTATTTTTGTTGTGGTGAAATATATGTATAGTTTACCATCTTAATTATTATCATTTAAAGAACATTTTAATGTTTATTTAGTTTTGACAGACAGACAGACAGACAGACACACACACACACACACACACACACACACACACGCACACACACACAGAATCTGAAGCAGGCTCCAGGCTCTGAGCTGTTAGCACAGAGCCCGAGGTGGGGCTTGCATCCACAAACCGTGAGATCATGACCTGAGCTGAAGTTAGACACTCAACCGACTCATCCAGGTGCCTCTATTATTATTTTTAAATGTTTATTTATTTTTGAGGAGGGGGAGAGGCAGAGAGAGAGGGAAACAGAGGATCTAAAGTGGGCTCTGCACCGACAGCAGAGCGCCCGATCATGACCCATGAGATCAAGACGTGAGCTGAAATTGGAAGTTCAACCAACTGAGGCACCCAGGGGCCCCATCACCTTAATGATTTGTAAGCGTCCTGTTAAATACACTCACATTTTGTGCTGCTGTCACTACCCTCCATCTCTAGAACTCTTTTTTTGAGAGAGAGAGAGAGAGAAACAGTACAAGAAGGGGAGGGGCAGAGAGAGACACAGAATCCAAAGCAGCTCCAGGCTCTGAGCCATCAGCACAGAGCCTGATGCGGGGCTTGAACTTGTGAACCATGAGATCATGACCTGAGCTGAAGCCGGACGCTTAACCGACTAAGCCACCGAGGCGCCCGATCTAGACCTCCTTTAAGCTTGCAAAACTGAAACCCTGTCTGCATTAAACAACCCCCCCATTCCTCCTCCCGGCCCAGACCCTGGAAACCACTGTTGTGCTCTCAGTCTCTGTGGATTCAACAACTCTGGGAACCACATATGAGTGGAGTCATACACTCTTTCATGTTTTTGTGACTGACTTGTCTTACTTAGCATGGTGTCCTCAAGGTTCATTCATGTCTGCAGCAGGCGTCAGGATCTCCTTCCTTTTCAAGGCTGAACAGTATTCCACTGTGTGTGCACGTTTTGCTCGTCCATTCAGCCATCGATGGATGCACACCAGGGTTATTTCCACCTGTTGGTTATAGTGAATGACGCTGCTATAAACATGGGGGCACAAGCATCTGTTAAAGTCCCTGCTTTCAGTTCATTTGGGTGTATCCTCAGGAGTGGAATTCCTAAATCATATATATGTTATCATAATAACACTTGTTATTCTTTGTTAAAAATGCTTTAAAAAAATAATAGCATAAATAACACCTCTGTCATTCCCGCCTCACCAGCCCTCCCAAAAGCGCAAATCTCTTTCCAGAGGCAGTCTCTCTGTGCTAAGGAATAGGTATTTCATCATTTTAAGAGCAAATTCTACTTTTTACTTTGCTTCTTTTACCTATTTAAAAGGAGATAGATCTAGGAGATAATGTCCCATCAGTCCACAAGAAGTTTCCCCATTCTTTCCATGACTACACAGTATTCCATTGTGTATATGACCTATGGTCTAATTAATGGATTCCCTGTTGATGGCCATTTAGGTTGTTTCCAAATTTCCATTTGAATACACATGTGAGTATAATGCAGGCTAAATTTCTTTTTTTTTTTAATCTTTTTTAAAATTTATTTTTAAAAATTTTTAAATATTTTTTATTTATTTTTGAGAGACAGCACAAGCAGGGGAGGGTCAGAGAGAGAGGGAGACACAGAATCCGAAGCAGGCTCCAGGCTCCAAGCCAGCTGTCAGCAGAGAGCCCGACACAGGGCTCGAACCCACAAACTGTGAGATCATGACCTGAGCCGAAGTCGGACCCTTAACTGACTGCACTCGCCAGGCGCCCCCATACAGCCCTTGTGCATCATTTACTCCTTTTTATTTTGTTGCTCTCCTGCATATCTCTTCTATTGCCTGTCCGTATCATCTCACCCAATGCAGGCTAAATTTCTAAAGACAGAATTGTTGAGTCAAAAGATATGAGCTTTGGTAGTATTCTGATGCATGCTGCCAGATTTCCTTCTATTGAGGTGCCAGTTGACGTGGCCACTAATCATCTGTAAGTACCTATTTTACCACTTACTTGTTGCCATAATAGATGGTCAATTTTTTTGACGTTTGCGATTTTATATGTGAAAAAAACGTAGCCCATTGAAATTTAAATTTACGTTCTTTTTAGAGTAAGTGGATTTGGACATCTTTTCACGTTTAAAATCTATTTTCATTTTATTTTGGAGGCATTCCCCGGTCCCTCTCCCAACCACTCCCCCATATCCATTGGGGTTTTTTAAAAATTGGGTTATGTTTATATTGAAAAGGAGCTGTTTATATATTAGCCAGATTAGCTCTTTGTTAGTGATGTGAGTTGCAAAACGTGTCACCGTGCAGACCCTGAAGTATTTGTATGTATTTAAATGGATCAATCTTTTCTGAAATGGCTTCTGTTTTGCTTATAGTTAAAAAGATATTCTTCCTGCCAAGATTACTGTAAAAATTATCTCATGGACTCTTCTAACTCTTCCATGACTTAATTTTTATATAAAAGTTTTAGATCCATATTGCATTTACCCTGGTGTAAGATGTGAAGAGTGAATTCAACTTCCTTGTTTTCCACAGGTGGTTATCCAGTTGTTCTGACATCATACTTTCTGTGCTGATCCGATGTGCTGTTCTTTCCATACACTAAATTTTCATTTGCCCATGAATGGGTTTATTTATGGACTTTTAGATCCATCTCATTTATCTGGTGTCTATTTTTTCATCATTACCACATTATTTCAGTTGTTCATTAGAATATGTCAGTATTTGCCTGGGCTGCCGCTTTATTATTCTTTGTTTTCAGAAATGTCCTGACCACTTGGTTTGCTTATTTCTATATATAATCTTTAGGATCAGGTTATCTAGTTAAACAATCTTGTTGGTATTTTATTTGGATTGCTTCTTTTTTTTTTTTTTAACATTTTTAAGAATGTTTATTTTTGAGAAAGAGAGCACAAGTGGGGAAGGGGCAGAGAGAGAGAGAGAGAGGGAGACAGAATCTGAAACAGACTCCAGACTCTGAACTGTCAGCACAGAGCCCGATGTGGGGCTTGACCTCATAACACCAAGATCATGACCTAGGTTGAAGTCAGATGCTTAACCAACTGAGCTTAACCAACCAGATTACTTCTTTATAGGCTATTTATATAGTAAGGGAGACATGCCATTGTGTTACTTCCCGCTCCAAGAGTATAGAGAATCTTTTCATTTGCTCAGTATATTTTTAATGTGTCCAACAGTAACATTTGAATTTTTTATATAGATTTTCACTTAGTGATTGTTGACTTTATTTCTAAGTAGTTTTTTCTTTTCTCTGTTGTAAATTACTCTTTAATATATCTCCTAACTGGTTGTGTGTGTGCATGCTGAAAGATATTGAGTTTATCATTTTATATTATTACTGAATTTTTATATAGTTTGTAAAAACACAAAGTGAGAGTTTTAATCAATAGAAAGTAGTTTTTTACCTCTTCCCTTTACTATTTATTCACAGAATAAATTCTTTCTCCATCACTGATCAGTTCAAGTTTTCTTGTGCCGGTGCCTGATACTGAGTATTCTTTACTTGGCCAGAACTCATTGTTGTCATGCATCTCCTTCCAGTGGTACTGGTTTCTTAGGAATTTTATGTTATTCATGTTGATGCTACTTTTTTGGGCAAATCAGTAAAAAAAATTAGCGTTTCCAATGAATTCTATGATTCACTTCTCTTCAGTAGTTGAATTATCAACCAGGACAAGAGCCTATTCATTAGAACCCATTACTTTGACTAGAAATCGATTTCTTATTATTTAATTAATTATTGCTTTTGGTGTGGTCTGTGTTTCTTTTGTAGAATCTGCTTCTTGATATCAGAACAATTTCTATCAGTGCCTCTGCTTCTCTTTGTCACTTTTGTTTCATAGTCCATTAAGTTATATGTGGATTTTTGTTTATTTTTTAATAGATAAATTTAAAGATGGGAAAAGAAAATTTGTTTCATATATTTCCAAAAAAGGAATCTGTACCTATGTTCCAAAACATCTTTCAGGGACAGTGGGGCAGGGGCAGAGAGAGAGGGAGAGAAAGAATCCCAAGCAGGCTCGGTGAACTCACAAACCATGAGATCATGACCTGAGCCCACACCAAGAGTTGGAGACTTAACCAACTGAGCCACCCAGGCGCCCCGGCTTTTAACAAACATTTGGGTTTTGTTTGTATTCTGGGTTCTCTTTCCTGTATTTGAAAATATCTTTTAGACTCCTTAAAACGTTGTTTGTGTTGTGGGGCTTGAATTGTGCATTTTTGGGATCTTGATGAGAGCTCTTTCAGTTAGGGTTTAGTGGTTTGCAGTCACTTGTGTGTATAATCGGTTATTGTTAGTGTTGTGGTGTGGGCTGGCTCCTACAAATATCTTCCTGCCAATCCTCTGGCTGACCACGAGCATGCAGGAGCCAAGACGGACCTCAGTTAAGATATCTTTGCAAATATGCAGAAAGTCTTTCATGTAGTTATCACTGCCGGGCATAGATTTAGGCTGTTCTGGAACCGACATAGGGTTTAGGGGTCTTTTCATGTCGAGTTCCAAGTACTTTTGTTAGCCTTTGAGGCTGTTCTTAAAAAGCCCATGGAACAAGTGTGTGCGAGGGTACAGCTCATCTGGAGGACAGTCAAGAGAGCTCTTATCCGGCTGATCCGAGGCCGTGCTGATCCACCAAAGCTTGTCCTTTGTGGCAATTCCAGGCTAAGCAAGAGAGGTCCTGGTACATTTAACAACCAACAGAGTGAACGTAAATATGATATATTTTTCACCTTGGAACTGTAAGACATTATTGGAGTTCAGGTTTAATCAGAACATTGCATTCAAGTACAGAACAGAACTGTAGCAGCATTTTTTCAAAAGTCCATTATTTTATTTATATAAATAATTTGTATTTATTGTAAAAATTCAGCGTCAAAAGTAATTAAATAAAAGTTTCTTCTGAATTTGCCCATTTATAATACTTTGTTGAGAATCCTTTCTAATACTTTACACATTATATTATAGCATACATAATATATAATACACATACACATGTTTTCTTTCACAAATGAGATTAACTCATATATATTATTGTTTTGTTTCCATTTATCCATATCAGCCAGACATTTTTCCTGTTGGCATGTAGAGATAACTGACGTTTAGTGGATGCAGGGTATTTTGCTAAATGGATGTTCCCGTATTTATTCAAGCCGCCCTTTCCCTTTGGACTTTTTGTTTTAAAAGAAAAATAGTTCTTTTGCTATTAAAGAAAATGTTTAAATAAATATTTTTATGCAAACATATCATTGTACACTTTTGAAACTTTATCTGTAGGAGAAATTCCTGGACTTCCAGGATAATTGCTGGGTCAAAATATACATTTATAACTTGGATAATGTTACGAAGTTGCTCTCTAAAAAGGTTGTGCTAATTTATACTCTGACCTGCAGCGTTTGACAGAAGAGCTACATCCTTGGCTATACAGCTGGAGAGAAGATATCTTTCTACTTATTTATATTCTCACACTGCAGCAAAGAACAGTGAGAGAGCATGAAGTTGGCACTCAAGACAATCTTGTAGAGCTAGTTTGGTGTAGTACAGAAATCAGAGAGTTTTGGAGTCATAAAGACTTCAGTTTTTGTTTTTTAATTTTTAAATGCTTATTTTTGAGAGACAGAAAGAGTGTGAGCAGGGGAGGGGCAAAGAGAAAGAGAGACACAGAATCCGAAGCAGGCTCCAGGCTCTGAGCTGTCAGCACAGAGCCCAGTATGGGGCTCAAACTCACGAGCTGTAAGTTCATGATATGAGCCAAAGTCTGCCCCTAGAAGGCTTCAGTTTTAATCTTGATCCAGCCGTCCACTAACAGGGTGAATCTGGTGTAATTTGCTTAGTCTCCTTCAGTGGGGATAATAATGCTCCTCTTGTAGTGCTGCTGGGAAAGTTTAATGAGGTAATATATGTAAAGGTGAATGTTAGCGACTGTGTTCTATGTCCGTCAAACCTGGTTTTTCTTCACTCTTCCTAGCCTATGTGTCCCAGCCTCCCTTGCAGCTAAACGGGAGACATGTTGACTGGGTTCTGGCCAATTATAGGTGGGCAGAAAGGATGAACACCACCTCCAGGCTTTTTCCCTTCCTCTGAAATAACAGGGTCCTGTCTTGAGATAGTAGTTGGACGAGTGACCCCCGAAGCAACCTGTGCCTCTGCATGGAGGAGCTCTCCCCATATCCAGCCCACGTCAGACTGTAGTAGATCAAGAAGTAGACTGTTACTGTGCTAAGCCATTGAGATTTCAGGATCTGTACAGTGTGGGTAAGCCTCCCCTCACCAAAAAGTGAAAGGGCTTAGTTAACACTGTAGTCATTCTGTAAACATATGTGCTCTTTCTAGGTTCAAGATTGGATCTGAGGCTTCTTTGGTAACCTTAGGAAGTTCCTCCATGGGGCCTGAGCATTCTCATCTATTAAGCTGAGTGCAGAGCTCAGCGAACCCCGGTGTCTTTCCCAGGCCCCACACTCAGTGGCTTGGATTCAGTAGAGGGCAGTGCATACGTGTAAATCCTTGGTACCTCAGGCCCAGATGCCAGCAAACCTCAGCAGCGAGATAGCATAGCATGGGGGTTAGAACACAGGCATGAGAGCCAGGGTCTCTCATTTCAGAGCCCCCCTCCCCTCCCTTATACAAGCTGTGCAAACTTAGGCGGACAGATTACTTAACCTCTCTGTGCCTCAGTTCTACATCATATTTTACAGTTTTCCTCATACAGATAGGTCTTATACATATTTTGTTAGATTTATACCTAAAGGATAGTAAAACCTTGGTTTATGAGCATAATTCATTCCAGAAACGAGCTTGTAATCCAAAACACTTGTACATCAAGGCAAATTTCCCCATAAGAAATAATGGAAACTCAGATGATTCATCCCATAACCCAAAAATATTTATATAAAATGATTGCGATACTGTAATAAAATACAAAATAATAAAGAAATACAAAATATAAAGGAAAATAAATTAACCAGCACTTACCTTTGAAAACATTCGTGGCTGATGTGAGGGAGACAACAGAGAGTGGGGGGGGTCACTGTGTAAGATGACTTTCACCGTCACTAATGGAGTCACAGCCACAGAACAGTATGAATAAACTCTTGTCATATATTGTAATTCAAGTAAGTGGCAATAAGGCAGCAGAGGAAAGGGTCTGTATGTGCAGGCAGCCTGACCTAAAATGATGCAAAGCATTCCTAAGCTTACCCTTGTATGGAAAGGCAGAGAACTGTCCACAGAGGCTTTGAAGTGACAAAAAATACACGAGTGCCATTCGTGGGCACCTTCCAGGGTTCTGAAGAATCACTGATTTCTGCCAAACATCATGGCCTGAGACCGAGCATATGAGCACGGGAGATGATCACCCACAATTCCATGTGTGTGTGTGTGCATTAGAGAAGAGCCATTGACTCAGTTGTGATCATGTGACATTTGATGTCACGTACTACTTGTATTGCAAGTCATTGCTCGCTTATCAGGTTAAGATTTCTTAGAAGTGCTTTTCATCTTGCAGAACACTTGCAGAACGAGTTACTCACAATCCAAGGGTTTACCGTATTTCATTTTAGGGGCTGTCGATGCAAATGGCAAATTCGACGTGTTGATTTTTGGCATACAGGACGACAATTGACTTTCATATGTTAACCTTATATCTTGTAACTTTGCTATAACTGCTTATTAGTTCCAGGAGTTCCTTATTGATTCTTTCAGATTTCTGTATAGACAATCACACTATCTGTGAACAAAGATAGTTTTATTTCTTTCTCTTAATCTTATAACTTTTCTTTTCTTACTGCTTTAGCTAGGACTTCCAATACCATATTGAAAAGAAGCAGTGAGAGGGAACTATTCAGTAGGATTCTTTTTTAAAATTAAGTTTTTGTTTTAATTCCAGTGTAGTTAGCATACAGTGTTATATTAGTTTCAGTTATACTATATAGCGTTTCAAGAATTCTATACATTACTCTGTGCTCATCATGGTAAGGGCACTCTTTAATCCCCAGCACTACTTCAGCCACGCCGCTCCCCACTTCCACTCTGGTAGCCATGTTCATTCTCTAGAGTTAAGAGTCTGTTTCTTGGTTTGTTGCTTCTCTCTCTCTCTCTTTCTCTTTTTCCTGTGCTCATTTGTTTTGTTTCTTAAATTTCACATGTGAGTGAAACCATTTGATATTTGTCTTTACTCAGACTGAATTATTTTTCTTAGCACTAAACTCTCTAGCTCCATCCATGTCATTGCAAATGGCAAGATTTCATTCTTTTTTATGGCTGAATAATATTCCATTACATATATATATTGTATAATATATATTCCATTGTATAACATATATGATATAATAATATTCCATTGTGTATACACAGTATAATATATATTCCATTGTATAACATATATAATATAATAATATTCCATTGTGTGGTATATATGGCATTTCTTTATTCATTCATCAGTCGATGGACACTCAGGCTGCTTCCATGATATGGCTATAGTAAATAATGCTGTAATAAACATAGGGGTGCATGTGTCCCTTTGAATTAATGTTTATGTATTTTTGAAGTAGATACCCGGTAGTGCAATTACTGGATCATAAAGTAGTTCTGTTTATTTATTTATCTATTTATCTATCTATTTATTTATTTATTTTAAAGTTTATTTTTATTTATTTTGAGAGAGAGAGAGAGAGGGCAAGCTGGAGAAGGGCAGAGAAAGACACACACAGAATCCCAAACAGGCTCCTCACCCTCAATGCAGAGACTGATGCGGGGCTCAGACTCACAAACCATGAGATCATGACCTGAGCCGAGTCAAGAGTAGGACACTTAACTGACTGAGCCACTCAGGTGCCCCAAGGTACTTCCAATTTTTTTTTAATTAAATTAAATTTTTTTATTTAAAAAATTTTTAATGTTTTTTAAAATTTATTTTTGAGAGACAGAGAGAGACAGAGAGAGACAGTATGATCAGGGGAGCATCAGAGAGAGAGGGAGACACAGAATCCAAAGCAGGCTCCAGGCTCTGAGCTAGCTGTCAGCACAGAGCCTGACACGGCACTCGAACCCACGAAACGTGAGATCATGACCTGAACCGAAGCCGGAAGCTAAACGTTCAAACAACTGAGCCACCCAGGTGCCCCAATTTTTTTTTTTATTTTAAAAGCCTACAGCACCCGGTATTCCCAGGCAGTCTCCCAAACAAGTACTAACCAGGCGCGACCCTGCTTAGCTTCCAAGATCAGACACGTTCGGGGTGGTAGAGCCTAGATGGTACTTCCATTTTTAACTTTATGAGGAACCTCCACACTGTTTTCCCCAGTGGCTACACCAGTTTGCATTCCCATCAACACTGTAAGAGGGTTCCTTTTTCTCCATATCCTCATAAATACCTGTTGTTTCCTGTGTTTTTTGTTCAGGTCATTCTGACAGGTGTAAGGTGATGTTTCATTGTAGTTTTAATTTGCATTATTTGCATTTCCTTGATGATGAGTAGTGTTGAGCATCTTTTCATGTGTCTGTTGGCCATCTGTATGTCTTCTTTGGAGAACTGTCTATTCATGTCTTCTGCATATATATATATATTTACTTATTTTAGATTTTCTTTGTAAATTAGTGGGGAGAGGGGGAGAGGGAGAGGGAGAAAGAAAGGGAGAAAGAGAGAGAGAGAGAAAGAGAGAGAGAGAGAGAGAGAGAGAGAGAGAGAGAGAGAATCTTATGCAGGCTCCATGTTCAGCATGGAGCCCAATGTGGGGCTCAATCACATGATCCTGGGATTATGAGCTAGGCTGAAATCAAGAGTGGACACTCAACCAACTGAGCCACCCAGGTGCCCCTTTTACTTATTTTTAAATTGGACTGTTTATTTTTTGGGTGTTGAGTTGTATCAGTTCTTTATATAGTTTGGATACTAACCCTTTATCAGATATGTCATTAGCAAATATCTTCTCCCATTCAGTAGGTTGCCTTGTGGTTTTGTTGATTGTTTTTTTTTGTTTGTTTTGTTTTTTGTGTTTTTTTTTGCTGTGCTAAAGCTTTTTATTTTGATGTAGTCCCCAGAGTTTATTTTTGCTTTTATTTCCCTTGTCTCAGGAGACATATCTAGAAAAATGTTGCAGCAGCCAATGTCAGAGAAATTACTGCCTGTGTGTTCTTCTAGGTTATTTATGGTGTCATGTCTCACACTTAGGTCTTAGGTCTATTTTAAGTTTACTTTTAATATAAGAAAGTGGTCCAGTTTGATTATTTGCATGTTACTGTCCAGTTTTCCCAATACCATTTGTTAAAGGGACTTTCTCCCATTGGATATTCTTTCCTGCTTTGTTGAAGACGAATTGAGCACATAATTGTGGATTTATTGTTGGGTTTTCTATTCTGATCTATGTGGCTATTTTTGTGCTAGTTTTGATTATTACAGCTTTGTAATATAACTTCAAGTCTGGAATTGTGATACCTCCAATTTTGTTTTCTCTTTTTCAAGATTGCTGTGGCTACTTGGGGTCTTTTGTGGTTCCACACAAATTTTAGGATTGTTTGTTATAGTTCTGTGAAAAATACTGTTAGTATTTTGATAGGGATTGCATTAAATCTGTAGATTGCTTTGAGAAGTGTAGACATTTAGTCATATTAATCTTCCAATCCATGATCATGGAATGTCTTTCCATTTCTTTGTGTCATCTTCAATTTCTTTCATCAATGTTTTATAGTTTTCAGAATACAGATCTTTCACCACTTTGGTGAAGTGTATTCCTATACATTTTATGTTGTTGGTACAATTGTAAATGGGATTGTTTTCTCAATTTCTCTTTTTGCTGCCTCATTATAAATATGTAAGAATGCAACAGATTTCTGTACATTGCTTTTGTATCCTGTGACTTTACTAAATTCATTAATCAATTCTAGTTGGTTTTTTGTGTGTGTGGAGACTTTAAGGTTTTCTATATATAGTATCATGCCATCTGCAAATAGTGAAAGTTTAACTTCTTACTTATCAATTTGGATGCCTTTTATTTCTTTTTGTTTTCTGCTTGCTGAGGCTAGGGTTTTAGTACTATGTTGAATAAAAGTGATTAGAGTGGATGCCTTGTCTTGTTACTGACTTTTAGGGAAAAAACACTCAGTTTTTCCCCATTGAGGATGATGTTAACTGTGGGTTTTTCATATAAGGCCTTTATTATGTTGAATGTGCCCTCTAGACTTACTTTGTTGAGGATTTTTATCATGAACGGATGTTACACTTTGTTGAATACTTTTTCTGCATCTATTGAAATAGTCATATGTTTTTTATCTTTTCTCTTAGTGATGTGGTGTATCGTGTTGATTGATTTGCAAATATTGAACCACCCTTGCATCCCAGGAATAAACCCACTTGATCATGGTGAATGATTTTTTTAGTGCATTGTTGGATTTGGTTTGCTAGTATTTTGTTGGGGATTTTTTCATCTATGTTCATCAGAGATATTAGCCTGTAGTTCTCCTTTTTTGTGGTGTCTTTATCTGGTTTTGGTGTCAGGGTAATAGTGACCTCATAGAATGAATTTGGAAGTTTTCTTGCTTCTTCTAATTTTTGGAATGGTTTGAGAAGAATAGGTATTAATTCTTTTTTAAATGTTTGGTGGGGGAAAACCTGGGTGGCTCAGTCCATTGAGCATCTGACTCTTTGTCTCTGCTCAGGGCACGGTCATGGTTTTGTGAGTTTGAGTTCCCATGTCAGGTTCCACACTGTCAGCTTGGGATTCTCTGTCTCCCTCTCCCTGGCTCTCCCCCATTCATGCTGTCTCTGTCTCAAAATAAATAAACAAAAACTTTAAAAAAATGTTTCATAGAACTTGCCTGTGAAGCCATCTGGTCCTGGCTTTTGTTTGTTGGGAGATTTTTCATTACTCATTCCATTTATTTGCTGGCAGTAGGTCTGTTTAAATTTTCTATTTCTTTGTGCTTCAATTTTGGTAGGTTATATATTTATAGGCATTTATCCATTTCTTCTAGTTTGTCCACTTTTTTGGCATATACTTTTTCATAATATTCTCTTACAATTGTTTGTATTTCTATGATGTTGGTATTTCTCCTCTTTCATTTGTGATTTTTATTTGGGTCCTCTCTCTCTCTCTCTCTCTCTTTCTCTCTTTTGTGAATATGGCTAGAGGGTTGTCAATTTTGTTAATCTTTTCAGAGAACTAGCTCCTAGTTTCACTGATTTGTTCTATTGTTTTTTAAAGTTTCTATGTAATTTATTTCTGCTCTACTCTTTATTACTGCCTTCCTTTTGCTGTTTTTGGTTTTTCTTCTTCTTCTTCTCCTTCTTCTTCTTCTTCTTCTTCTTCTTCTTCTTCTTCTTCTTCTTCTTCTTCTTCTTCTTCTTCTTCTTCTTCTATTTTCCTTAGGTATAAGATTAGGTTGTTTATTTGAGATTTTTCTTGCTTCTTGAGGTAGACCAGTATTGCTATGAACTTCCCTCTTAGAAATGCTTTTGATGATTGGCTCTTTTTTTATCTCTTTTTAAGGGTCTCATTGATGTCCTCCACTCTTTTCTCAAGTCCAATAAATATGTTTATAATCTTTTCTTTAAATTCTCTATCAGGGAGGGCACCTGGGTGGCTCAGTTGGTTAAGCATCTGATTCTTGATCTCAGCTCAGATCTTGATCTCTAGGTGGTGAGTTCAGGTCCTGCATTGGACTCCGTGTGGAGTCTACTTAAAAAAAATAATAAATTATCTATTAGGCAAATTACTTATGTCCATTTCTCTTAGGTCTCCTGCTATAGTTTGGTCCTATTCTTTCATTTGGACACATTCCTCTGTCTCCTCATTTTGTCTAACTCTCTGTGTCTGTTTCTGCATGTTTGGAAGTCAGCTATGTCTCTTGGTCTTGAAGGTAATAGCCTTATGAACAAAAGGTCCTGTAGTGTCCTGCAGTGCAGTGTCCCCTGCTCCCCAGGACCCGGCACTTCAGGAAGCATCTCCTATGTGTGTTGTGTGTGCCCTTCTTCTGAGTCCTGGCCTCTTTTTAATTTGGTACAGTTGTCTTCCAAGACTCCTCTTGCCTACTGCTGGCAGCATTTGGTCCTTGGCTGGTGGTGCTTTTTAACAAGGTGTGCACTAGTCTGCTTGTGAAATGAGACCTGCCACCACTGTTGCCAAAACTGAGGCCACGCAAAAGGTATGGTCAGGAGATGCAGGGCTGGTCTTCTTGGAGGGGGGGCCCTGTAGCACAGGGACTAAAGTAAGCCATGACTGGAAAGGGTGGATCCATGGAAGTACAGGAAGCGGGGCTTGCTGTAAGCAAGTTATTTAGTGAGTGTTGGCACAGTGCTGGTTCCTGCAGGTGGCCATTTGTTTATACTGGGGTTGGGGGGAGGAAAATGGTGTGTGCCAGCTACTTTGTTCCTGAAGGGGTCTCCCCGTGATCCCAGGCTTTCCAGGCCACGCTCTGAGATAAGTAAATAACTCTCTCTTCCATCTGTCCCTGGCATTTTTCAAACTGCTGCTTCCAGACTGTATCTCACTGGCTGTTTGTCTGCTGTCTCTTCAAGGGCGGGGACTCAGCTTCCTAACTGGCTCTTCCAGAGCTAAACATGCTGATTTTTAAAATTCCAGGCTTTAAGTCCAGATGGTTGTAAGAACTCACAAAGTTCAGCCCCTCTCGCTTTCAAAGCCAAATGTTACAGGGATTCGTCTAACCCCTGTGGGCTCCCCAGTGTGTCAGTCTGTTTCTTGCCTTTCTCCCCGACCCCCGCTCCTTCCTGCCATGGGTGGCCATGGTCAGTTTCACTTCCAAACTGTGTCTTTGCTCTTCCTCCTTTCTTCAGTGTGGCCTCTTCCCTACCTTTAGTTGTGGAGTTTGTTCTGCCAGTTTTCAGGTCATTTTTTGGGTTACTTATGCTTAGGTGGGTGTTATCTAGTTGTATCTGTGGGATGAGGTAAGCTTAGGGACCTCCTACTCTGCATTTCCCAGCCTCTTCCCCCAGGAGGACCCTTTTGAGGCTTAAGGAACTAGTGCATGTAGAGTTCTTAGGTGAGGTGCGGAAGTCAGTAAGTGCTAGGTAAATGTTTGTTAGAGAAATACATCACCGAGGGGCCCTTCTGCCTACAGGACCCTTAGACGTGTTAAGTGGATTCACCACAAAATATTTCAAGCAGGTTGCTCAGTTCCGGTGAGAGAGCTGGGATCGGGGACAAGAGAGTTAGATCCAATGAACTGTAAGTAGCACAGTTGCTTTTCCTGACCAACAGGTTTCTTGCCGGACCTAAGTATCACAAGGCCAAGAAATGACACAGGCTCATTATAAAACTCTCTATTGTTTCCAATGTAATGACAGCTGAGAATGGGAGCCAGGGCTCCTTTCTTCACTTCCTTTATTGTGGTTTTATCAAGCACACCTGAACCACCCCTTCCCTGGAAAAGATAACCCCAAAGCTGCTGGGAAGGCACTGGCTGTACTAACCTTGCCCCAGGAAGAGCCTTGGGACCACAAAAAGGAGGAACTGAGGGAATGCGAGCTGAGTATTGGGATCCACAGCCACCAGAACTGCTCTTAAACTCTTATAAGGTGGCAGTGGTTTAGGGAGCAGCGGAACTCGGTGCTCTCTATGACCCCAGAGAACGAGAAAGCCTCTCTGGGGCTCTCCTGTGACAGGGGTCTCAGCCCTGAGCGCCGCCTGCAGTCTCTGCCTATTCCTGGGGGTGTTTGGCAAACTCAGCTCTTTTAAGTAACTCCATCTTGGATGGAAAGAAAGGTGCTTTGTCCTGAACTAGGACTCCTGGACTTATTTCTGGATTCACCAACTGTCTTTCTTTCTGATCTTGGAATCGTCATTCAACCCCCATCCTGGCCTTTTCTTACTTTTCTCTAAAATAGCCATTCAAGAAGCCACTAAGTCTCTAAGTCACAGTGAGAAGTGGGTGATGTCCAGGAGTGGCTGGTACTCATGCTGCGGGGAAAGGGAGAGTATCATTCAGTCTCCTTCCCTCTTCTCCTACCTCCCTTGATAGGAAAGGACATAGTCAAGAAATTTAGAAATTGATAGAAAAAATCTTACTTACTTAAGAAAAAGTCTTTTAAAAGGACTCGCTGATGAAGTCATGGGATCTTTAAATATTCTTTGAACTCTGCCTTCAATTTGCATTATCACTGGGCAGTCATGTGCCACCTCTACTGCTGGGGACTCAAGAGGGCTATTAAACTATAAATCTTGTGCGTAGAACTGTAGAAGATCCAGCAAAAATACCTTTAAGAGCATGTCATTTACAATCTGATACCTTGATGGCAGCAGTGATTTTTCTGAGGGTTAGTAGGAACCTGACCAGGAATAAATTGTTGCAGCCTCTCTGTAGGAAAAAAAATCCGGCCCTAGACTCTCTGACACCACAGGTTCCTGCTGGTCTGACCTGACCATCCACAATAAAGCTCCTTTGAAAGCAGAACCTAATTAACTGGGTAGAAGAGAGGACAAGATTAGTGTTCTGTGTTAATGCTGTGATAGACGGTGAGGGAAAGACGGTTCTTTCGTGGTGCATAGTGCACAACCCCCTGCCCTGGGAGTGATGATCTACTGCATACTGTTTCTCTCTGTGATGGATACTGAGGTCTGTTTCTAGAGCACTGTCCGCCCTCGCCTGGAGAGAGGAGCAGGACTGCAGCCCGATGTCAGAGGAGACAGGCTGTGCCCGAAGACCTGCAGTGAGTGTGGAGCCAGGGCACGCGGAAGCTCACTTGTTGAGGGCCTGCAGGCACCCTACCACGGGCGATTGCCAGTCTGCATGCTCTCTGTGGGTGACATCTCACATTCAGACCATGGGCCCGCCGAGGATAAGTGTGTGTCTCGTGCAGCATTTAGCAAACGATTGATATTTAGCAGAGGGGTGAAATTTTGTTGTTTGAGACTCTATGACCTCTTGCCAGAATCGGCTAGGATCATTCTGGAAATTGTTCAGGGGAGAGCTGCTCAGGGTCCAGAGAGAGCCGGGGCCAGATGCTCCCAGAAGAAACCGGCCCTGCTGCTGGGGTCTGACCAGTAGGAGTCCTCTTATATCCTGTCTCCAGGTGTGGGGGCTGTTTCTCTGTCCCTCTTAAGTTCCTTCAGGGGGAGGGGGAGGTGCTTACCTCTGCCACAAAGTGCGAGGAGGGTTTTCTCAGGTTTTCCACCTGTCTTTGAGTTATGGAATTCAGAACTAGGTTTAAGACTCAGTTAAGAGTCTGGCTACATTGGAGTGCCTGAGTGGCTCAGTCGGTTAAGCGTCCAGCTTTGGCTCAGGTCATGACCTTGGTGGTTTGTGAGTTTGAACCCAGCCTTGGGCTCTGTTCTGACAGCTCAGAGCCTGGGGCCTGCTTCAGATTCTGTGTCTCCCCCTCTCTCTGCCCTTCCCCTGCTCATGCTCTCTGTCTCTGTCTCTCAATAATAAACAAAAATATTAAAAATTAAAAAAAAAAAGAGTTTGGCCACACTGCACAGTGCAGGAGACAGCCAGAGGAGGCTTACTCACAGAGGATGAATTTGAAGACCTCAAGAAGGTTTGACCAAAAGATGGCCAGGGGGAGGTTTGGAAGGAAAAGGAAGAGGACAGGTGTTTCAGACCATCCCAAGGCTCCTCACCTACTGCTGAAGCAGAAGGGAGGGGACGCATCAGCTGCCAGGTGACTCACCTAGCTGGTTCTCTTGGGGCCTGGCCATCACCTACCTAACAACAGTGCTGAAGCCTGGAGGGGAAGCCAATTTACAATTCGTGGTTTGCCCATCATCACTGCAAAGCGAGAGGGACCGAGTGCCTTAGTGTCCTCAGGACTGACCTCACTTGGAAACGGGACTCCAGCTCTACATGGAGGCTGAGTGACACAGTGTCAAGTACCCAACGGTAGCTCTGCCTCTGAATTTGTGACCACCTAGGAGAAAAACACTTGGGTGTGGAGCCAGGCAGGTTAGACTGGAATCCAGGTTCCATCACTTAGGGTTTGTGTCGCCCTGAGAAAGTCCGAGTATCAGAGTCTCTATTTGTGGATGAAAAAAAAATTCCATGGCTCGAGATGGCGGCTGCTGTGGAACCTGCGTGCTCAGAATGGCAAGGAGTGAACCGTGGCCTTTATGATGGAGGAGAGCTCCTGATCCTGTGTCTTTGCGTCTCTTCTGAGCAAGAAATCATGTCTCCCAAGTAGTGAGGCTCTAACAGAAACATTGTTAAAGGCAGAAGCACTATAATGTGCATGTGCCAAACGCTGGGAGAGCCTGAGTGTAAGCAGCCTCGGAAACCGGAAATGGCCTTGCAGTGCATCGTGACTCATCTTATCACTTGGGGAGTCATCAAAGCTCCTCCGCCTCATCCAGGGGAGCATATTAAAGAGAACGTCTTGGAAATTTCAGATGAACTTCTGATGCCAAGCATGACAGGTGATGGCTCCATCCTCGACGCTCTGGGTTCGCGGAGGCACGGAACTGCAGTGTTCGCAAGCGCACTGACCACGGCCGGGCCCAACGCTCTACCGATTCCTGCTTCACCCAAGACAAAAAGCTGGCAGCGTTTTCTGTTCCTGAGTTGATTCTGTGATTGTGGCCTTTTTTATTCCCTCTGCATGAACTGGTAGAGGACTGGCAGGGCAGCTGTCTTGGTGGCTGGGGAGGTGGTGTGAAGGGGGGAGGAGGGGAGGGGTGGTGGAGAGGGCAGAAGGGAGGTGTGGGGTTAGGACAGAAAGGCTAGGGATGGGGGAGGGCTGAGAACTCCAGGCACTGATCTCAGGTCCTTCACCCTCCTGGACACATGTCCTCCTGCCACCGGTGCCCCGCTCTCCCAGAGGCCTTGACTGCCTGTCTGGCTCACAAATGACCTCTCTTGACGCTGTTCCTCTGTTTGTCCTCATGCCTGATGGACTTTAGATGGAAAACCACACTAAACTGAAGAAGTGTAATTTTTGGTCATAAGAGATTGGGAGCGTTCTCTCCCTTTACTCCTTCCCCAAGTTTCTCAGAGCACAGGCAGCCCTACATGTGCCAGGGAGACATCTCACGCGCCCAAGGCGATCTGGCTCAGTGAAGTTCCAGTGAGCACATTCCTGGGTGAAGACCAGTTTGTTGCATGCACGACCTTTGTGCCATGCTAGCGAGGCTCCTGTGTTTGGGGACACTGTGGAAGTTCACATGGACAATACTGAGTCTATGTTCCTGGAAAAGTGGTCTTTACCCTGCCTGAGGCTACCTCGTGCACCTGACTCTGGTTGGCACCAGGAAGTGGGCTGTCTCAGTCCCCTGTGGACGCTCCCTGAGCCCTCCTCACTGAGGAGCTGAGCCCGCCCCCTCCCGTCTTCCTGGAGCACCTTGCCTGGAACAGACCCCATTTGAAGCCCATCTGCTGTTTGCTGAGCACCAGCTTCATGCCAGAGACTCCTGCATACCCTCCTCTAACCCTGACAACTCTGTTGGGGCACATCGGTCAGCTCACCTGACAGTGTAGAAGCTGAAGCTCGCACTGGCATATGGACTTGCTCAAGGTCACGTGGCCTCTGGGGTCGGAGACCAGCTCGGCGGCCCACACTTCCCTGCACCCCCCACTACAGGCCTGCGTGTGGCCTCGGGCTGCGGAGTTAATGCACAATGAGGAATAGGATGCCTGCAGGTGGGAGTGGCTGGACTGACAGCCCAGGAAATATTGCCAGAGCCACACTTGGATTATGGCTCCCTTCTCTCCTTTCTGCTTTTAAAATTTGTATCCTGGGGCCAACAGTCCTCACCCCTAAAATACATGCAATTGGGAAGTGTTTCTGCTCCCAGTTCTGTTTCCATGGATAAAATGGGAGTGATAAAAATAATAGCAGGACTCTGAAAAGTATGGAGCATTAATATCCTGAAAATATTCACTGCTTTGGAAAGTCTGTTAACTGAAGGGCTTTTTACGCGAATGATATTAAAATACACAGAAGCCCAAGAAAGCCGCAAACTGTGTGTAATTTCAGGAGTGAATTGTAGGAGAGGAAGACAGCCACAGAGTTCAACCAGAGCTTTCCCGAGCCTCTCTTTATGGGAGGAAACCCTGGATTCCACAGATTTCATCCCTGCAAACTCTGGTGAGTGAATGACAAGTCCTTCACCCACTAAGCTTCCTTGTTGGAAACATTACATCGTGGAGGCAAAGGCTCATTGGTTGTCTGGCCTCTGAGATCCAACCCCCAGCTGCGGGCATATGTACAGCCTGCTTGTTGTTGGGCCGATGCTTTACCCAGCTTCTAGCCTCCGTCTGTTTCAGAAGGCACGTGTGTGGCCTTCCTTGTGCCCAGTGAAGGTGCGCGTGCATGTGCACTGTTCCGGCCACTGAGAGCTGTGCGGAGCTGTGATGAGCAGCACGGCCCCTGCATCCTGCAGTCGGGTCTCCCGGAGAATCCTGTTCCCCCGATTCTGGTATTGCCAGTGTCACCACAGGACAGATACGTCCTATTGGATCAGGAACTGGGAAGGATAATTTTTTTTAAATGTTTTTTATGTCTTTTTATTTTTTTATTTTGAGAGACAGAGACAGAGAGTGAGTGGGGGAGGGTCAGAGAGAGAGGGAGACACAGAATCCGAAGCAGGCTCTAGGCTCTGAGCTGTAAGCACAGAGCCCAACGCGGGGCTCAAACCCACAGACGGTGAGATCATGACCTGAGCTGAAGTCAGAGGCTGAAGCGACTGAGCCTCCCAGGCACTCCTGGGAAGGACAATTTTAACAGTTGGCTCATTTGTTTAGTGGCTGGGGGTTAGGTATATATTCATTGCTCAAAGCAGCTGGGGTCCAGGCTACTTTGGTTTCTCATTCGTCTTCTCCCCTGGGGAGAGTCGTGGGGCTCCCTCTCTCTGGCCTGACAGAGAAAGGAAGTGTCCTGTGGACTCTACACATAGGATGGGGTGGAGGCTTCTGGCCTCGTGGGCAGTTCAAATTCCTGCTTCAGGAACACATTCCCAGCTGGGAATGGAATCGTCTTTGGGAAGGGTTTTGTTAGAACTGGGATGAAGCGTTACGTGTGTTTATCTTCTCTGTTATTTTCACATGTTTGAAGTCATGTGACAATAAATCTTGCAGAGAGAGAGAGAGAAAGAGAGAGAGAGACAACCTCAAGGACCACAGATGGACTTTCTTTTCCCCCTTGTATCAGGATGTGAGGGAGAGACCATGGGGCTTGAGTCAGAAGAGCTACATACAAACACTAGCTCTACAGTTATCAGATGCATAGCTTTGGGCAAGGCTCCAAGCCTCCAGGGCTTGACTTTCTCAGACCTAGCAAACTGTTGATAAAAACACATTTCTTACACGGCTGATACGAGACCCAAAGGAAGTAACTTGAGTTCCAGTGTCTATGCTCTTAACCACCAACGGAGGGATATGGTGCCGGGCCAGGGCAAAAGCCCTCCTGGGAGATACGGTTTTGTATTCTTCTGGTTCTAAATACCGTAACTAATATCACAAGGTGGTTGTCAGAGAATTGTAAATATGGCTTGCTGTAACTCAAGAGTTGCCTGCGTATAATTATGAAGTAGTTTGGCACCAACTTTCAGTAAAACTGCCATTCAGAACGGAGGAGTTCAATTGCATTCAGGGTGGCAGGTAACTGCTGTAACAAATGCCTTCAAATAAAAACATATTTCTGTCTTACGCGGAAGGTAGTGTGTGTGTGAATGTGCGTGTGCACATGCATGTGCGTGATGTCTGGGAGACCCAGGCTGCTTCCCTCCAGAAGCAGCAATTCCCTTGGCCCCTGGATCCCCCCGTGGATACACTGCAGATGGGCAGCTAGTGAGAGAATAGAGGGCAAGAAGAAGGGCTCAGAAGGCTTTTTAGGGACCGGTCCTGGAAGTATTGTGGACATTTCTGCCCACATTCCCTTAGTCAGAACTCACGCAGACCTGCCAATCACAGAGAGACTGGGAAACAGAACCTAGCTGTGTGTCCAGGTCTATCAAATACCTGTTTTAAAAAAAAATTTTTTTTTAATGTTTATTTTTGAGAGTGAGAGAGACAGAGAGAGAGAGAGAGGGGAGAGAGACAGAGAGAGAGGGAGACACAAAATCCAAAGCAGGCTCCACAGTGCAGAGCCCAATGTGAGACTCGGACTCATGAACTGTGAGATCTTGACTTGAGCCGAAGTCGGACATTCAACTGACTGAGCCACCCAGGTGCCCCATCGAATACCTGTTTTTATCTTTCTCCCACATTCATCCCTCCCCAAGAGAAACACATCCCATAATCCTACCCGGTCTCTGCATCTGATTTAATGGTCGCACTCAGATGATGTGCAGTGCTCCCCACCAGTCTGCATGTGGCTGCTTATGGTGCAATGCCCTAAGAACTAAAATGTGTATGTCTTCCCGCATCCTCATATACTGAACATAAATGGTGGAACAAGAACAGGATAACCACAATACAAGTCCATATTTTCCAAGTTCATCTTTTTAAAAAATATTTTTAATGTTTACTTATTTGTGGGAGAGAGAGAGATGGAGGGCAGGGGTAGAGAGAGGGGGAGACACAGAATCTGAAGCAGGCTCCAGGCTCTGAGCTGTCAGCACAGACCCAGATGCGGGGCTCAAACCCACGAACCATGAGATCATGACCTGAGCTGAAGTCGGATGCTTGACCAACTGAGCCACCCAGGCACCCTTGTATTTTCCAAGTTCACCTAGAATTGGACACAAATTGCAAAGCGGTGAGCACATGGTAGTTTAGCTCCTGCTGGGCAGACACTGTGAAGAGGCCCTCCCTTCCCACCTCTGGATTCAGCATTGTATTAGTTATCTATTGTTGCATAGCAAAATATCTTAAAACTTAGCAGCTAAAAGCTATAAATGCCTAATTATCTTACAATTTCTGAGGGTCAGCAATCTGAAAGTGGCTTTCTTGAGTAGTTCTCGCTCAGAGTCTCTCCTGAGGTTTCAGCTAATAGGTTGGCTGGGACTGTTGTCATCTGAAGGCTTGACTGGTTTTGGAGGAGCTGCCAACTCACACAACTGCGGGCTGGAGGCCTCAGTTCTTCTCTGGCTGTTGGCAAGAGGCGTCAGTTGCTCACTGGTGGACCTGTGTCTAGGACTTCCTATGTGTTCCCATGGCATGGCAGTCACTTTCCACAGTGAACTAACAGGGAAAGAAGAAAGCCACAATGCCCTTTAAAAAACCGTAGTTTCAAAAGTCATTTGTTGTCCCTTTACCTTATTCTATTTTTTAGAAGCAACTTTAGAGACGTATTTCAAAACCATCACAACCATGATTCTGCCTTCTGGGAGAACCCCCAAGCCCATTGTTTCTGTACAGTTCTGTGTTAGTAATTGTTTGTAACATCCGAAGCATTTTTCCTAGACGTACTTCTCATGATTCTTATTCTTTTTTTTCAAATATTTTTTTAAATGTTTATTTGTTTTTGAGAGAGAGAGAGAGAGAGAGAGAGAGTGTGCAGGGGAGGGGAAGAGAGACACACACACAAATTCCAAAGCAGCCTTCAGGCTCTGAGCTGTCAGCACAGAGACTGATGTGGGGCTCGAACTTACGGACCATGAGATCATGACCTGAGCTGAAGTTGGATGCTTAAGCAACTGAGCCACCCACTATTATTTTTCTTAATCACTATATTTCTGTTGGACACTCATTACTCTTTGTCAACTTAATGGTGGCCATTTTTATATTATTCAAGAAAATGTTTAGGAAAAGAATGTTAATTTGATCATTGATGGAGGGCTAAATTATTTTATTCAGCTGAGAAATCTCTTGGACTTTTAACTTTAGAAATAGTTGGATTTTCCAACCCTTCAACATCCATACATAATGATGAAAACATATCCAGACTTCGATTTTAAAAATGCCTTCTCCAATACACAACTTTGTTTCTAAAAGAGTGCTTATTCACACTTAGTTACAACTTTACTGTTACCTTGAAGACTAAGCGTGTTTTAAAAATTCATTTACATATCTTAATAAAGTCTTCAGGCAGGCAAACTGTTGAGTGCCACTTGTCATCAGAGAAAATGTCAGCCAACTTGGAGCACTTTGTCCAGGAAGAACCGCAGAGTCATTAAGTCTCTTCAGTATCTTGCCACGAGGCAGCCATTGTGGTACCAAGTTTAATGATCATTCCCAATGAAAGTTAAAGGTCTTGTTTTTATAAAACTAATATCAGAGACATCCAGCGACACTTACCATTGCATGGTGACATCCAGTAACTTGTCTGCAAATGAACTGCAAGTGAGGTGCTTTATTTGTAAACCTAAGCCCAGAATGTCTTACATTAAAAAAAAAAAAAAACAGAATTCTGGTTAAGGCAGTTGCTCTCTCCATGGCTACATTTTACATAGTCTTCCCATCAGACTTTATTTTTATTTAAGGATATCATTTAATGGTGAGTACATCTCCAGGACATCTTTCAGCAGCTCATTAAAAAAAAAAAGACTTTTAAAGGCACGTTGCATTATTAATAGAATCTAACAAATACTATAAGCCAAGACATGTTAGGGATGTCTGTACTTTCATCTAATTGCATAATAAATTTCCTCAAGTAATTAATTTGCTTTGATTCCTCCTCCTTCAAATGCTCACCAAGATTTGAATTGGTGTCTTTCAGCAGTATCTGCTAACAAAGGATTACATTTTAGTTTGTTGCTATTGTTTTTCATATTTTATGTCAGTCATTTTTTTTTTCTCCAGCAGGAAAAACAATGTTTCCCAAGTAAGTGAATTTGTTAGTCTATTACTCTGAAATGAGAAGATTCGAAAGAAGTTTTAAAAATTATCATTAAGTTCAGTGAGCCTTTCAAAAGTGGTGGGTGGGTGCGTGGGTGGCTCAGTCAGTTTAGCGTCTAACTTCAGCTCAGGTCACGATCTCATAGTTTATGAGTTCGAGCCCCGCATTGGGCTCTGCACTGACAGCCGACGGTGGAGCCTGCTTGGGATTCCCTCTCTCTTCTTCTCTCTCTGCCTATCCTGCTCTCTCTCTCAAAATAAATAAATAAGATTTAATAAATATTTAAAAAATAGTCAAAAGTGGTGGATTAAATATTTTCTTACTTTAAACCCTGCTGAAGAACAAACAGAGGTCTGTCCTTGCCTCCGTGATCTTGTTTGGATGTGACATGTCTGACTCATCATGATGGTCGTGCGTTTACTAGCCAGCATCTCAGCACTTTGGGGAGATTACGAGCGGCTGTAAATCCATTCTTCAAATCATCTCCTTGATTATTTCAACATTCGTGGCTGACTATCCATCAGGTCTGATTCGACTGTCACTGTTTTCCTTGTGAATGTGGCTGACGGAGGGGTTGATCGGGGATAGGAAAAGGGTCCTCTCTGCCAGTTTCTGGTTGTTCGCTGGGCTTGCGTGATGGGCTTTATCTTCACTCTGCAGTTTTCCTGCAGGAGTCTCTGAAGGTCATTCTAAGAGTGGAGCCAGCTCCAGCCAGCCAGTCTAAGTGGATATATGTTCCTGCATCACACAGCCACCACTGCAGGAAGAAATGAGTGAATGAGAACCCAGGTCGCCTCCCCCAGGGTCGCTCAGGACGCCTGTGCACTACTTCCAACCAAGGACGGTCTGTGTCGACAAAGCAGGAACTGCCACTTCAATCATGGAGCAGATGGCATAAAACAATTTCTTCATTTGTAAGCTAAAAATTAAATTTCTAACCTTTCTCTCCATCCCCCGGTAGATGTTGTGACTAGTTTTAAGGTACCTGTATCCTACTTTGGAGACCAACTGCTCTAAACATTAGACCGAAGAAATGTTTTAGGACAAAGATAGCAGATAAATCTGACATATATTTGTTTTTCAGCAAGAAAAACCCAAACCTCCCAAAGCCATGTCTTATAGCCCTGTTTGACAAATGCATTATTTCATAGTTTTACTGGAAACCTAATTTTAAAAACAAAATAAGCTAAGTAGATAAGGGAAGCTTGTGACCCTGTGATGGATGAAACCATTGTGTAAAACAAATGATCATGCCTAACTGTTTCATAATTCTGGGCTTTTCTTTGACCCTAGACGTGGAAGGCTGAGTCAATCATACTTCTTGGCTCAGGGCACTTTGTCATATTTGTATGAGATCCCACACTGGTCTCTAATTTTCATTATTCATGCCTTTTTATAGGCATTTCCCACTTCCAGTTCCTTCATTCATAGGCAATCGTTCCCCGTTTTGGGTTTGTATCTCTGTCTTTTTGTTTGTAAACAAACATATAGTGTATAAAATATATAGTTCATGCATGAAGTATGTATAAGTGTAATTTATAAAACATGTGGTATAGTTTGCATGCATACGTTTAAAACATTTACATAAATGGTAATGTGCTTTAGATCTAATTCTGTTTCCTTTTTACTCAACATGATGTTTTTGAGGCCTGTTTGTACTGCTGCGTGTACATCTGGTGAGTGGGTCTCTTACAGCTGCAGAGGATTCCAGAGCGCATATCCAACTTATGGTGTATGTTGCTTCATCTGGAAACGGACGCTTAGATCGCCCCCCTTTTCCAGCTCCGCCGCAAACTGAGATGAACATGCGCGTATCCATCCCCTTCTAGGACATTTAAGAGAACTTGCTATCAACTGAATGTTTGTGTTCTGAAATTTACATGTTCAGATCCTAACCTGGGCCTCCCTGTTCTGTGCTTTGTTGATTTGCAGGAGTTCATTACATATTCTAAATATTAGTCCTTTGTTTGGGGACATGTTTTAGACATCCCTTACCAAGCATCTTGTCCCAATCTGTCTCCACTCTGTGGAGTGGCTGTGTAGCATAGTCTTTAAGAAATTGGCTCTAGGCATACCTGGCTGGCTCAGTTGGTAGGGTATGTGACTCCTGATCTGGGATCATGAGTTCAAGGCCCATGTTGGGTATAAAGCTTACTTTAAAAAAGAAAAAGAACATGGCTCTAAATGTTTGTGTCTAGATGGCCTTGGTTTGCTTTCTGGCTATGCTCATTACCAATGTGATCTTGGGCCAGTTAACCTCTGTGCAGCTCAGCATCTTATCTGTAAAATGCGGATAATAATAGTACTCACTTCATAGGGCAGCTGAGAACATGAAACCAGTCAGTATTTTAAAGCACCTAGATCAGTGCCTGGCACACAGTATGCAGTGTATGAATGTTTGTTAAATAAGCACAAAATATTAACTTTGCTCTGGAGCTCTTGGGTTGAACAGAATTCCTTGCTTGTGATACAATACTATTCAATAATAATTTGATTTATATTTTGTGCTTTTGGGATTCTGTTTAAGTTATTCTCCATTCCTCGCATATAAAGTTTTTCTTCTACATTATCGTCTGGGAAACTTACCGTCTTACCTTCCACGTTGGGTTGTTGTACCATTTGGCTTCCACCATTTCATATGGTTTTAGGAAAGTATACAGTTTTATTTTTTGCCATACCAGGAGTCAGTTTTCCTAAGCCCAGCCCTGGATGTCCTGGCCTCCACAAGTGCAGTCCCCTTTATCATGGCCCCGAACACGCTCTGTCATGCTTGTTGCCATGGCTGCTGTTAAGCTGCTAGCATGCGGATTTATTAGTGTGGCTTTAGGGAAGGTGGTAATATCTAGTAGGTTATGTTCCCTTTCTCTGCTTTTCTTTTTCCACATAGATGTAGCTGTATCTAGATATTCTTTCATCAACATTTTAGAATGTGCTTATTAAAATCTCAAAAGGATCAACTATAGTTTTTATTGGCATAGCACTGAATTTATACATTTATTTGGGAGAAAACAGGTATCTTTAAAATATGGTGTTGGGGCACCTGGGTGGCTCAGTCGGTTGAGTGTCTGACTTTGGCTCAGGTCATGATCTCACAGTATGGGGGTTCGAACCCTGTGTTGGGTTCTGTGCTGACAGCTCAGAGCCTAGAGCATGCTTCAGATTCTGTGTCTCCTCTCTCGCTCGTGCTCTGTCTTTCTCTGTCTCAAAAATAAATAAACAACAAAATAAAATAAAATAAAATATGGTGTTAACCTACCTGAGATCATGGAATGTTGCCCAATTTATTCAGCTCTTTCAAAATGTCCTTTAAAAGAGTTAAAGTCTGTTTTCCATGGAGGTCTTAGATACCATTTAAATTCATTCTTTGATATAATTTTTGCCACTCTTTTGAATCATTTATTATTATTATTATCATTTCTTATTGATTATCAGTGATAAAAAGAAATGCTATAGTGATTTTTAGTTAGTTTCTTGTCTCTGGAAATTTTTGTGAACTCCTTTTGGTTTCTTGATATAGATGATTCCATTGTTGGCAAGTAATGGTATTTTTTTCTTTTCCCTTCCAAATTTTATGTTCTTCCTCTTTTATTTAGTTTTTTAGTGTTTATTTATTTTCGAGACAAATCGAGCGTGAGCGAGGGCGTTATGGGGGCAGGGAAAGGAGACTGGGGATCTCAAGCAGCCCACACACTGTCAGCGCAGAGCCCGACACGGGGCTCAAACCTACCAACAGCGAGATCATGACCTGGGCCGAAATCAGGAATCAACCACCCAGGTGCCCCATGTTCTTTCTCTTAAAAAAAAAAAAAAAAGCCGTTGACTGAGATTTCTAGGACTGTGCTAAAGGATGGCAGTGACGGGAGAGCAATGTCCCTCTTTCACTCTTGATGGGGGTGAGGGTATACTTTCTCCCTTCAGCATAACATTTGCTATAAGTTTTCTGTATATAAGTTTTTCTAAGGTAAGGCATTTCCTCTCCACTGTAATTTGTTCAGTTTATTCACAGTTTTAAAAAATGTATTTCTAAAAAAAAAGAAAACAAACAAAAATATATATTTCTAGATATTGAACTTTATCAACTGTTTCTGCAAAAATTGAGATCATCACAGAATTGTTCTTTTTATTATAGTAAAGTTAAACTAAGGGTTGATGGAAAGAGATGGATGGGAATGGGCTCGATGGAGGGATGGGTACCTAGAAGGGCTTGTGATGAGCAGCGAGTGTTGTATGTAAGTGATGAATCCCTAAATTCTACCCCTGAAACCAATATTTTAACTAACTAAAATTTAAATTAAAACAAAGCTATATTGGCAGAGTTTTTTAAAAAAACATTGAACCATTTAGTGGCTTCTTCAGGTGCATCTTAATTAGTTATAATTTTTCTTAATATACTGCTTAAGTCAGTTAGATTTTCAAACATATGATCTTGAAAATTTGGAAGAACTTACCACAAAGCAGTCACACACCCTTTAAAGCAGGTTTTGATATGCAGTGTTTTCATTGTTAGTTCACTGCTGAGTGTTTTACAATTTCTCTTTTAATTTTTAAATTCAGCATTTTTAGTATATGGGATTTTAAAACGTCATTTGATATTGATTTCTAATTTATTATTACAGGGTCAGAAAATATATTATATAAAAATATGTATTTTAAATATATTTTAAAATAATATAATGTTAAATTCTGTTAATTATATTATTTAATATAATGATATAACATATTTATATATAAATATATATTCCTTATCTATGAATATATATTTATTAGTTACTAAGTATATATATTCCTTAAACCCATTGAGGTACATGGTCACTCACCCCCCCCCGCCATGGTCACTCTTTCTAGACATTTCATGCTTGCTTGGGAAGAGTGGAGTGACTTCTCCTTGCTGGGTGTTGAATCCTATCTACAGCTGATAGCTCAAGTGTATTCTATATCTTTGCTCGTGGCTTTGTTCTACTTGAGCCGTTGGTGTTTGAGAAAGGTGTGCTGATCTCCATCCACACCCGGAGATTTACTGACTTCTCCTCTCAGGTTTGTTAGCTGTGGCTTCATATATTTTGAGGTTATAGGGTTTTGAAGTTAAGTGACCATGTCCTTTGGTTCTATTATTCTTTTCACTTAGTAATCTATGATACCTTTTGCTTTGATTTCTATTTCAAATATTCTTAAAAAATTTTTTTATCTTAGAGGGAGAGGGGCAGAGGGAGAGAGAATCTTAAGCAGGCTCCACACTCACCACAGAGCCCATGACCCTGGATCACGACTTGGGCCGAAATCAAGAGTCGGATGCTCAACCAGCTGAGCCACCCAGATGCCCCTGGATTCTATTTTGGTAAATCGTTGAGATTGCTGTCCTGGTGTTTGGATTTGACTCACATTTTCCTGGTGTATCTTTTCCTACCTTTTATTTTCAACTTTTTTGAAAAAAAAATCTGTTTTCAGTTTCCAATAACTGTGTTTTTTGTTTGCTTTAAAAATGTTTTTTCTTAATGCTTATTTATTTTGAGAGAGAAAGACAGACAGAGCAGGAACAGGGGAAGGGCAGAGGGAGACATAGAATCTGAAGCAGGCTCCAGGCTCTGAGCTGTCAGCACAGAGCCCGATGTGAGGCTCAAACTCATGAACTGTGTGACCTGAGCCGAAATTGGCTGCTCAACCAACTGAGCCACCCAGGTGCCGCGCAGTGAGTGTGTTTTAAAGGTTAGGATATTTGCATTACGTGCTCTTTAAGGAGAGTCTACAGCACCCATGAAGCAGAATGTATTCAGGGCAGCAGAGGCTCCTCTGAGGGCGGACTGCCCTGCTCTCTCAGTCTTCACATCCCCGGGCTGCAGAGCGTGTCTGGTGGGGTGGTTCTCTGGAGTCACCCCAAAACCAAAGGTAAAGGCCGACTCTCTCAGCCATGGGCCTCCCAAGCCAGAGAAGTCGGAGCTGAGCTGGAGTCAGCTTTGCTGCCGAAGTCACCAGTGGATGTTTATTTGCAGCAGGATCTGAGTCCTGGAGGAAGAGGCCAGACAGGAGACAGGAGGCTTCACTGGAGAATGAGCCTAAAAGATGCCATTGAAAAGACACTAAAACGGTTTGAATTTTGCACCGTGCTGTGCCATGCTTCCCCCACTTCCGACAGTGAGAGCTGGCCTGAAGGCTGCCCCTCCTCAGCTCGGATCAGGCCTTCTCCTCTCCCGCAGCTTTCCCAGGATGAACCTGGCTGTCCCTGTGCATGGGTTGGGCCAGTCATCTCTCACCCCTCAACCCCACTCCCCACCCCCCTTACGAAGCTCATTTCCTCTTTCTGATGGACAATTCGATTTGTGAGGAGAGTTCCAGATCGCAGGGGTGTTAGCTGTGAGGACCTATCCGAGGAGCGAGGAGCAACCTTGAGCAGCCAGCGGGCACACCCAGGCCGTTGTGCCTGAGCTTGCTGCTCCATCTCCCCGGGAACACTGGCCGTGCACCTGGCCCCACCTGGTAGGGCCGTAGATCAGAACCCTCGGCACACAGAGCCCGGGACTCAGCCTGGCTCTCACCTGTCCTGGGGTGACCTGGGATAAATGTTTAGCTTTGTGAATCTTTCATTCCGCACCCCGCCCCCTTCCCCACCACATTTGAAAGGTGATAAAAACAGCTTTGGTCTCTACCCATTCCTCTGGACTCTGGTTTAAACTGATTTCTAAAAATTCTTTTGTCCCAGCTCAATAATTCAAGTTTTTTTCTTTCATTTTTAAAAAATTAAAAAAAATGTTTATTTATTTTTTAGAGATAGAGAGAGAGAGAGAGAGAGAGAAAGCAGGGGAGAGGCAGAGAGAGAGGGAGATATAGAATTTGAAGCAAGCTCCAGGTTGTCAGCACAGAGCCAAACATGGGACTTGAACCCATGCACCCAATCACTCTTCCACGAGATCATGACCTGAGCCAAGTCTGACTCTTAAACGACTGAGCCACCCAGGTGTCCCCTGGGCTGATCTGGGTTTTGATGCGCTGGGTGTTTTGTGTTCTGCCCTTCCCTCTCCTTGCAATGTTTACCTTCAGAGAATTGCTAACCAGTTCGACTTGAGATCAAAGTTGAGACTCATCCGACCATTTCCTGAATGTATTTTCAAAGGCAGACCTGAAGGCCTGGCCCAGAGACCCATGTTCCAGATGCTTCTCAGGGCCCTGTGAGGGTGGAATGAGCAGACTGAGCCCTGCAGAGAGTTAGCCTGAGCTCGAGGCCACAGGTGCTGGCCGAGGGGGCCTCGCACAGGTGAGAGCACATGTCTACGTATGAGTGTGTTAGTAAGTGTGTGAGGGTAAGTCCAATCTGAGTTCTAGGTATTTTATGGATATTTATTTCTAATGTTCATTTATATTTGAGAGAGAGAGAGATGGAGTGAGAGTGGGGGAGGGGCAGAGAGAGAGGGAAACACGGAATCTGAAGCAGGCTTCAGGCTCTGAGCTGTCAGCACAGCGCCCGATGTGGGACTTGAACCCACGAACCATGAGCTCATGACCTGAGCTGAAGTCAGATGCTAAACCGACTGAGCCCCCCCCAGGCACCCCAGTATTTTACGAATATTAACCATCTAGAAGGGAGCTGGTTTCTCGATGGCTCCAGGAATCCACTTCGTGTCTTGAATTCCTCTTTGTGTCCCTAACCTGTCATGCTCAGATTGGGTTGGCTTAGAGAGTGATTGGACACAGCTGGAAAGGCAGTCAGTCACTCCTGGGCTCCTGAGGTTTGATCTGCAAGCACGTTGGGGCGGGGGACTGACCTCCGGAGGCTGTGGGGAGGAGGAGCTCTGTGCCGCTGTGGTGCCTGGGACCTTGTGCACTTGGCCTCTTTAAGTCCTTGAAGCAAACTGACCAGAGCTTGGTGTTCTTTTGCTCACTGTTTGTCCCTGAAGAGTGAACAGTTTGACACCTCCCTGGGCTTCTCTTTGAAGCTGGGGCTCTGGTGATGAATCAGTGACTTAGGGACTTGCCTTCTGAGTGGAGTCAGGCGAGGACAGAGGCAGAGTCTGGGTCACTGTTTGCTGGTGCGGCTCAAGCACAAGTCCTGTTGCTCTGGTGGTGTCAACCGTGGCAGTGACTTCTCTGTGTGGTCAAGAGGTTGGGGACAGGGAAGACAAGGCAGGGGCAGTCCTTGCCATTCTTGGAAAGCCAGCCTAGTGTGTGTTTCTTCAGCTGTCCTGTGAGAAATCTCTGTGTTGGAACCAGCTGGTGTAGATGCTGAGCTGTAGAGCCAAGCTCCGTGTGATACGGAGAGAAAATTGTCACTAAGCATGCATATGCGGGAAAAGGGATGATGAAGTATTGAGGTCCTGGCCCAAACAGGCAGTGGGGGGGGGGTGTTGGGGGGAAAGAACAGAGAGATGGAAGGTAACTGGAGACCCCAGAGCTCCACGTGTCAACTTTGACTACTTCCCACCCTGGCTCGTCCGGCTCTGAGAGCTCCCTGGGAGAGGGCTCCTGCATGTCGGTGTCCTCAGGGACTGTGTGTGACCTCTGCCAGGTCTGCAGTTATGGGCCATTTCCCTGTGACTGAGACACAAAGTGTAAGAGAATGTCACCAATTCTCCAAAGCCCTACTTCTGGCCACACTATGTTCTCTCACATGTTCTTGACTACTCTATTGTCTAATCTATCTAATGGGGTCATGGTACTAACTTCATGGATTGTTGAGAGGTTAAATGTGCCCTCACCCCGTATTTGTGCACCCAGGAGATTATAGATGTAAGTCTACTGCTCCCAGGGCACCTGGCTGGCTCAGTCAATTGAGCATCCAACTTTGGCTCAAGTCATGATCTTGTGGTTTGTGAGTTCGAGTCCCCACATCGGGCTCACTGCTGTCGGTGCAGAGCCTGCTTTGGATCCTGTGTCTCTCTCTCTCTCTGCCCCTCCCCTGCTTTACTCTCTCACAAAAAAAAAAAAAAAAAAAAAAAGGAAGTCTCCTTCTCCCCCAGTCCTGACTCTATTTTGCATCCTGATGGCCTTATGTCCACGTGGTGGACACCCTGACTTCATGCTCCTGCAGACAGCCATTCAAGCCCAAGAGTTCACACACCTACAGGGTGTCCTGTCCTTTGGAAGATGGATCCAGGGAAGAGTCTATGGTTTGAGGAGATGACCCAGGTTGAGGCAGAAGCTTCTGGAGTCTGGCCTAGAAGGGGAGGTGGTCCCCTGGCCCCAGACTCTTCACACCACAGGAAGGGGAGTGGCCAGATGAGAGCTCTCTCAAGTGAAGACCCACAGGCTGGAGTGGCTCAGGTCTAAGGGTGGTGTTGTAACAAACCATACCCTATTAGTCAGGACACTTTCTGATGCAAGGAAAAAACCTAACTTGCTCAAACGAGCTAAGGAAAAGAGGGACTTATTGTCTCAACTGGGAAAAACAGAAATGGAGTGACCTTGGACATGACTGGATCTAAGGACTCGAAGAGAGAGCTTGGGACCTCTCTCTTTTCTCTTGTCCTTCCCCAGCCCCGGCATGCCAGCAGGTGGACTCGGCTCCTTGCACAGCAGAAGAGGGACCACAGATCACATCAGTGAAACAGCGGAACAATACAACAAAAGAAAGACTTTTTATTGTGCACATTGAAAATACCAGGTCACATGGCAGTCCTTGGGCCAGTCATGGTGTCCAAACGGAAGGTAGTAGAATGGGGGGGGGGGGCAGGACAAGTGTCAGGTGGGATATTGTAATGGGTGAAAGCATCAGGTGAGAGGGAGGAGCACTTCTCCAGCAGAGGGAGGTGCTGTGAGGAGAAGGATGTGTGGTGTGAGCAGAGGAGCACCCCTCCTCACCGCCCCCCCAGCCCTATCCAGTACAAATCTGCTCAGCCTGGGGGAGGGGGCTGCTCAATCCTCCATTCTTCCTGTCTTCTCCTTGGTAGGTTTTATCATGGATACTTCTTGTGCATATCCATCTTTACCCCCAACAGAGGTTTGATGCTCTTTTTCCAATTCCCATAAAAGTGGGAGCCTAATAATGTATGGTACTATAGGAAAATGCATAACCAATGGATTTGAACTCTGATCTGACTCCTAATCCACCCCCCCACAACTCCCCTACCCCCATGTTTTCCCCTCTCCTCTTTTATACTCCCTTCCTGTCCCCTCCATCTCCCTTCCTCCCCCTCCCTTTCTCTCCCTGTCTTTCCCTCTGTCACCCCCATTCCCAGTGGATTTCTGTCATTTCTTGTTCATCAGCTGGATTCACATGAGAACAGATGTTTGATCACTGACTTTGCTAAAAGTGCTAAAAGTAGCCCGCTAGCAAGTTCAATGCAGCGGGCTTGTAAAAAGCCCCCAGAATGTGAAGCAAAGATATGATTGTCTTTATCTGCTTATTTGTCATAGCCCTGTTTTAAGATCCCTTTGTCTCTTGCAGCTGCAGGCTATATTTTTCTTGATGTATAAATTTAAGGGATTTCCTCTACCCACATCCAATATTGGGTCTTAAGCCTTCAATCCAATTACTCCCTGATTGGATTTGCATGCTTCTTCCTCAATTAGTAAATGAGCTTTCATTTCATCCACAGAGCATGTCCTTGGCTCGTTGTGTGTTTTAATTTCCTTTTTAATGTTTATTTATTTTTTGAGAGAGGGAGACAGAGTGTGAGCAGGGGAGGGGTAGAGGGAGAGAGGAAGACACAGAATCTGAAGCAGGCTCCAGGCTTTGAGCTGTCAGCACAAAGCCTGAAGTGGGGCTTGAACCCACGAACTGTAAGATCATGACCTGAGCCAAAGTCGGACACATAACCGACTGAACCGTCCAGGTGTCCTGTGTTGTTTTTGAAAGTAGCCCCGGAGTTCTCAGTTTTGCCTCTGGGCGGAGGTATCAAGGCTAAGCCTATGATAGCCATCCGTGGACAAGGAGCTCCCTCCTGGTCTGTGGGTGTCAGCCCCCCGTGACACGAGATGCTGGATGAAGCCGGGGCTGGTCAGTGTACAGCTGGTGTCATCTCACAGTGAAGCCAGTGGGCACCACTGAGTCTTGAAGGACACAGTTTAGGACCGAGAAGAAGGAAGAACTGCAGTTAGTAAATATATGAAGCTGACACAGGCTGGAAATATTAATCTGTTTGTCCAAAGTCGTAGATAGTAGAAATGTGGGGACGTCAGGGTGTGTTTTGGTATTTGTATTAAGGTCCTCCAATTGAAACATTCCTCGAATCATCAAATGCCATGCAGGGCACCGTCTAGCTGAGTGCTTTAGCTCAGTGACCTGGACAGTCGCTTGTGTGTGGGACCAGCACCTGCATGGCAGGGCACTTAGCATCCTAAGGGGCCCTGAAGGCTAGGAGCCCCTTCCCCATCCATGGTGTCAATCAAAAATATTCCCACACAATTCCATAAACCCTCTAAACTTCTCACTTTCTGGACAAGGAGCCTAGGTTAAGAGAATTGAAACTCACTCAAGAACGACAGCTTTGCGGTGGCTGAGTCCTCTCTGCTGACACCAGGTAAGTGTGCACAGAGCGACGGGCCCTGGGCGGGGCAGGGGGTCAGGGAGACATGTCCTCACTTTGTCCCTCTTTTTGTGTTGCAAGACTGAATGTGTGCCCACGTGTGCGATCCCTCTCACACACCACTCACTCATTCATCCACACACACATTCTCTTTCTCTGAGGATCCTTCTGCATTTCCTCTGATGCTTTAGCTCTCCCCAAAGTGGCCTTGAAACACGAAGGCTGTTTGCATCAAACCACAGATTGGGATGTGGATTTGTTATTCCTATTCATTTCACTGTTGGACAAGTAACTTGGAGATTATAGTGAGCCCCCCTCCCTCTTTTTTTCCTTTTTAACCCAACAGAATGGTATATACAGACTTGCTAGACCATGAGCTTCTTTAGGGCTCGATCTTGTCATCCTCACATTTGTGTTTCCAGGGGCAACCAGAGTGGCTAACACACCACCCGAGAGTGAGCTGCTGAATGAACCGATGTGTGCTGAATGGGTGGAGAATGGGCAGACCTCAGGCGGTCCTGATGGCCCATACAGCTCCTATCAACATTGGCCCCAGGAGGTCACAGTGACACAGAGCATTGCCTGAAGTAAGGAGCACAGAGATCTTAGAGGTCATGAGGGGTTAACACTACAAACACAGTCTGTTGTTTGGAGTCCTGAGTAACCAGCGACTCACATATTAGATCGAATGGTCTCAGGAAGCTTGCTACTCAGTGTGAACGTTTATGAGGCACATTGTAGACCCTTTTCTAACCAGAACTTAACCGACGTGACCCTTGAGGTGAATGATGTTTTTTTTTTTTCTACATTCAACTTTCAAGAGAAACTATTAGCCAGGCTTTGCTGAGACCACAAAACCCCCCACATCGCTTGGCAATTTCTTCTCTTCCACACGCTTGGCAGGGCAGCAGCCTGGCTTTGCTCCAGGTCAGGTCAGGTCTGGGGACTCCTGGATGAAGGAGCCTGGGCTTCTCCAGAGGTCCATGCAGGGACCAAGCAAGCCTCTGAGAACATTTGAAGCTTTATCTGGTCTTGACCATGACAGTCATGGTCATGCACATTCTCATTTCATCAACAAGTCCCATGTTCAGGCCCAGCATTTCGGGGCCAGAGTGTGTGTGTGTGTGTGTGTGTGTGTGTGTGTGTGTGTGTTGATTCCAAGATGTCATCAATTCTAAGATACATCTTGACCAATTAATAGCCTTTTACAAACAGAAGTATTTTTAGTGGAAAAGTGAATCCATTTCAGAAATAATAAAATGTGATAAAAGAGCATTTTTAAATTGTGAAGATATATATGTCATTCCCAAAGTGGAACCATACTGTACATACTATTTTATAACACTGAAAATTTGTGTTGTAGCCATCTCTCCTTCCCATTGATGAGGCCCTACAACATAATTTTAGATGACTGTACTCATTGACTTAAATCACTATATGGATAAACATTAAATATATGGCTAATTCTCTGTGTTTAAAAAATTAAAAATTTTTCCACTTTATTCTGCAATAGACTTTTTGGTCACTAGTATATGTGTGTACCTATGATAATTTTCTTTTTTTTTTAAATTTATTTTTGATACAGAGAGAGACAGAGCATGAGAGGGGAAGGGACAGAGAGAGAAGGACACAGAACCGGAAGCAGGCTCCAGGCTCTGAGCTAGCTGTCAGCACAGAGCCTGACGCGGGGCTCGAACCCACGAACGTGAGATCTGACCTGAGCCAAAGCTGGAGGCTTAACCAACTGAGCCACCCAGGTGCCCCTATGATAATTTTCTTAAGGTAATACTGTAACATTTTAATGATTGTTATATATTAATGATTTTCTTGGAGTCTTTGTTTTTTTTTAGCAGTTGCCCTAGGGCCTAGCATATGCCTCTTTCCTTCTCAAAATGTATTTTACTAACTAAGTATGATTTTCTAACTTAATTCCAGTGAGACATAGGAACACTCCTGGGGCACCTGGGTGGCTCAGTCGGTTGAGGGTCCGGCTTCAACTCAGGTCATGATCTCGTGGTTCTTGGGTTTGAGCCCTACATTGGGCTCTGTGCTCACAGCTAGGTCAGAGCCTGGAGTCTGCTTCAGATTCGTGTCTCCCTCTCTCTGACCCTCCCCTGCTCACACTGTCTCTCTCTCAAAAATAAACAAAACCTTAAAAAAATTAGAAACACCACTCCTGTATAACTGTATTTTCTGATGGCGCCTGGGTGGTTCAGTCGGTTAAGCATCTGACTCTTAATTTTGGCTCAGGTCTCATGGTTTGTGAGTTCGAGCCCTGCCTCAGTCTCTGTGTTGTCAGTATGGAGCCTGCTTGGCATTCTCTCTCTCTCCCTCTGTCTCTGCCCCTCCCCTGCTCTCTCTCTCAAAATAAGTAAATAAACTTAGAGTCTATTCTCTCATTCCTCTTTCTATACAACTATTGTTATACACAGTACATCTATGTATGTTACAAACCTAACAATACTTTGTTATAATAATTACTTTATATACTTTATGCTTTTTAAACAAGTTAGGAAAAGAAAGAAGAGCAAGTATAAAGTACATATTTGTGGAGTTGGTCATATGAATCCTCTTTTCCTTTCTTTCTGGTCCTCTGATCTGTGGACTTGTGTCACCATCTGGTGCCATTTCTTTACTCTACTACAAGTGTGTCCCCACCCACCTCCTTTGTGATGTTATTTTCAAATATATTACATTTCTATATGTTATAGGTTTCACAGTACATTCTATGTATTTTATACACACACACACATATACACAGAACTGTTTCTAAAATCAGTTCAGAGAAAAAATAGAATACACATTTAAGATATCTTTTATAATTACACAATTACCTTTATCAGTATGCTTTATTTTTTCATGAAGATTTGAATTGCCATATGGGGTTTTTTGCTTTCAATCTAAGGAACTTCCTTTAGTATTTCTAGTAAGGTGGATTTGCTAGCAATGGATTCTCTGTTTTTGTTTGTGGGAATGCCCTTATTTCATCTTTGGTTTTTGAAAAATAGTTTTGCTGGTTATAGAATTCTTGATCAACGGTTTGTTTGTTTTTTCCCCAACACTTTAAAATTTTTTAAAGTTTATTTATTTTTGATAGAGAGACACAGAGCTTAAGTGGGGGATAGGCAGAAAGAGAGGGACACAAAGAACTTGAAGCAGTCTCCAGGCTCTGAGCTGTTAGCACAGACCCAGACACAGGCTTGAACTCACAAACCGTGAGATCATGACCTGAGCTGAAGTTGGACATTCAACTGACTGAGCCACCCCGGTGCCCCTCCCCAACACTTTAAATATGGCCTTCAACTGCACCTGCCTTCCACAGTTTCTCATGCAAAGTCAGCTATTAATCTTACTGGGGTGCTTTGTATATGATGAGTCATGTGTTCTTACAGCTTTCAAGATTTCTCATTGTCTAAGAAAATAATTGTCCAATTATTCTACTCACAATAGATTCCAGACAGATAGAAGGCACAATACTTAGTGTGATAGTTGTTACTTTTAACTAATTTTACATATAAAATTTTACATAAATTATAATTTGCATATACAATTTAACATCTACTACATTTAATTTATGATTGCATTTTGCTATCTAATTTAATTCTCTTAACAACTGCAGAAGGTTGCAATCTTAATTTTACTGATATGGAAACTGCAGCCCAGGGAAATTATGAAATGTACCAATATCACAGAGGAGCTAAGGATTCTTCCTTCTCTCTGACCTTCTTTTTCTTCTCTTGAGACATACAGCAGCAAGAAAGAGCAGTAAGGCTGTGAGTTTGTGTGAACATTGGATGAGGAGAAAGGATTGGAATGGAAGGGAGATGCTGTTGGTGATTTATCAGTAAACAAAACGAAACCTGCCCTGATGGAAGTTTCACACGAGCTGGGAGATGGCCACACCATGGAAGATTGGGCCCCTGGGTGGGGAGCTCAGTGGTCCATGCCCCGGGCCCAGATATTCTGTAAGTCGAGAGCAACTTTATCTTGATTCTCACCTTCTCTCTCTATCATGTCTTTCTGCTCCTCCCAGTGGAATGCTTCTCCATGTTCCCCTTCCTTTCTCTCTCCCTCTCTCCCTCCCTTTCTCTTACTTTCCCTTCCTTCCCTTCCTTCCTTCCTTCCTTCTTTTCTTCCACAACTGGACTTCAGACACTTAGTGTCCTCACTTGGATCTCATCCATGACCTTGCTGGCCCCTGGTCCTGTCGTTGTGGTCCTAGCCTGGCCTATACTACAGAACCTATAGTGAGGCCCTCCTGCCATGTTTTCCAAGGCTAGTCTCCCCTGGTAGGTCTTCAAGATGGTCCATAATTGCCCTTACCAACATATTTGACCTCATATCTTTTCCTCTGCAAGTAGACCCCTACTGACTAACAAGGGTGCCCTTCTCTCTGTCCCCCACACAGATCCTAGGTTTGTTTAACTTTCACCTTCCTTTTTGAAAAGCACAGTTCCTCCTGCCTTCTGCCTACCCTAATGTGTAAAATTGTAATTTGGAGCTTCAGGGTTAAAGAGATCTGTGTTAAAATTATGTAATCACCACATGGCTGGCTGTGTGTGACTTTATTTAACCTTGAAAGACAGTTATGTCATACAATATGAAAATATTAATAGCAATTTCCAAGTGTTGACAGAAGAATGACGTGGTGGAGAGTCACATGCAAAGCGTTTTGCACAGGATGAATGGGAAGGACCCGCACATGGTTATGGTCATTGTTACCAACCACGCTATAAAGTCCATCCCGATCTATCTTCATGAAGCCTCTTTGATTTCTCTAGCTGCATAGCAAACAATTCCTAGTGCACCATGGGCACCAAATTTGACCCTGAATTGTTTCCCATGTGGTGGATGTATTAGACATATCCTCCACACTAGACTGCACACTTGTGAGGACACAGGCTGTGGTTCTTCATGTGCCTTTTGTCTGTCCACAGCACTTGTGAAGTCTTCTGTTCAGAGCTAAGGGAAACATGGGGTGGTTTCTCCAACCACTGTACGTCCATGCCTTCTGAATCCAGGCTATTATGAGCCTATAACTCTCATACAATTTAGGCTGGGGTCACCTGTCTGGAGGGTTGCTGCAACCTGGGAAGACATCCAGGCTAGATTTGAGCAGAGTCAGCCTGTGGCCGGTGGAGGGGTTGGACCAGGCCCTGGGTGTCCAGCAGCATGTCAGCTTGCTAGGTGACAGAGGCATGGTCTGGTCCTCAGGAACCAGTGAGTCTCCTGCTTTGTACCCCCTGTGGAATCTTCATGGGCAACATGTTGAAATAGGGAGAAGGATTTTTACACGAGACAGTCATGAGTTCTTTTTCATGAGAAGAATTTGAGAAGCAAGTGAGGGAGATTATGTGAACCACCTTCTTAACAGTTTTTTTTATTAAAAATTTTTAAAAAACATTTATTTATTTTTGAGAGAGAGACACACAGAAGGTGAGTGGGGAATGGTCAGAGAGAGACGGAGACACAGAGTCAGAAGCAGCCTCCAGGCTCTGAGCAAACAGTCAGCACAGAGCCTGATGTGGGGCTCAAATCCACTGTGAGATCATGACCTGAGCTGAAGTTGGCTGTTTAACCAACTGAGCCACCCAGGTGCCCCTGGATAGTGTTATTATAGGCTATTTTTCACCACTAAATTAAAATTGGTTAACAAGGCACTGGCCCTATCCTGGTGAATGTAAGGGAACAAGGGCCTGCACCTGCCTTTCAGCAATGGACTAAAACTGTCTTTGAAGCTGAGCACCAGGGAGATACATAGTATAGATATTGTAGTAAGAGTAGTCCTCAAAAATGGTGTCTATATATTTTTTATAAATATTTCATCTTTGGCTTGAGTTGTTTCCCTTCTAATTGATCATCAAACATCGTGAATATTTTGTTTTTTAGTTTCCTAAGTAGTAAATTGTCTATGAAATGTGTGAAGGAAGGCTCTCTGTTTAAAGAAATAAGCTATTTTAAGTGAATCTTTTTATAAAGTATAAAGTCCTATTTTGGTAAAGAAAAGTCTTCCCCAGTTGATCTAATAAATGGCATTTCTCTTGCTGTATATGATCACTAATGTACTAGAATTAGCCTGTGTCTGAATGGCTCTTGAAGGACAGACACGTGCACAGAGCAGTGGGTGGAGAAGAAGGAACATTGGAAGTGAACCGAGCACCTGGCGGTCTCCACTCTCGTGTGATACACTCAGAGTCCTGGGAGGCTGGGATTATTATCCCCATTTAGAGGATGAATAAAGTGAGGCTCAGAAGAGGTCTATGACCAAAGTTGTAGGCAGGCACGGGCAGAGCCAGGACTCAGTCCAAGGCCACTTCATCACCTCACCCAGAGGGACCTCCCGATGCTCACGGTCCTCTGCCTGGTGCCTCAGCTTTTCAACGGAAAGCAACCTGGGTGAGGGATTCGGGCTCTGGGATTTGAAGCCACCCTTACCTGCAGTTCTTTGAAACTAATCTCAGGGTTAAGTCCCCTTATTCTTAAGAAAGATGGGTTGTCTTGGAATTCGGTTTTTCTGGGTGGCTCCACTGTGGTAGTGCAGAAGGGTGGAGAAAAAATGGTGGCTAACCTTCCTGAAACCTGGGGGTTCTGGCAAGTCACTTGTTCTTTACCCCCTCTCCTCCAGGATGAAGGTCACCCTCTAAGACCCCCAAATTATTTAGGGCAGCAAATAGCTCATTTGTCCTATTTTGACCAGTAACCAGAGTTAATGTTTTCAATGACCAGAGATTTCTCACATTTTATAGATAATTTAAATAGAACCACAAAAATAAATTCAATTTTACACACAACAATACACGAAGAAATGATGAAAAAGGAAGAGGATTTCTATTTTGAAAATGCTAACAGGACAAAAAATATTTTTAGCTTTCCTTTAAATGGTGAGCTGCCTAAATGCATATATTATGTTTCTAAAATTAGAATTAAGTCTATCTTCAAATATGTTTTTCTAAACTTTTTAACATTTATTATTTTTGAGAGAGAGAGAGAGACAGAGCACGAGTGGGGGAGGGGCAGAGAGAGAAGGAGACACAGAATCCGAAGCAGCTCCAGGCTCTGAGTTGTCAGCACAGAGCCCGATGTGGGGCCCAAACCCACGAACTGTGAGATCATGACCTGAGCTAAAGTTGGACGCTCAGCTGACTGAGCCACCCAGGTGCCGCGACATGATCTTAGGTAGAAATTATGGTATGTAGTTTTCCCCAAACTTGCTTTACCACAGATAATCACAAAATCCCTTTGTTTTTTAGGGAATTCTTTTTCCTGGTGTGTGTTGATAACTTACTATTTACATGTTGTTCAGCTTAACCTAGCACAGGCTGACCTGCTGTCCACCACCCTGCACCATGCCAGAAGACTCTTCTGTATCATGGTGTATGTGTGTATGTGAGAGCCTGTGGGTGGGGTGTCTGGAACCAGGGTCATGATAGGAGGCTGGATGGGGTGCACTGTGCTGACAAGGTGAAGTCTGGGTCTTCTCAGGAAGACCCCTGAGTTGAAGGAGCTCCTGGGCATTCAAACTGCATTCCTCCAGTGGGTCTTCCCTCGCTGTGCACGCTGAGTTAGTGTCACGCTCTGATCTCTCTCTCACCAGGGCCACAGAGTCCCTTCAGAGTCTCTCTCTACTTCTTAGTCCCTTCTTCACCTTCTGCCTGGATCCTTTGTTCTCCTGCACAGCAAAGCCATCTTCCTGGATTTTCTTTCACAAAACACCATGATGGCCAAATCAGAAAGAGCCTTTAAAACAAGATTATGAGTCATTAGCAACAGAAGACATCACTCCTCCCTTCTTGGCTGTCAACAAGACTCTACTCCCAAACACATCTGCGTGCTGGGCACTTTCTGGGAAAGACTGTTCTCCCTCCTGCCCATCCCAGAATGCGTCACATCTAAGGTGGGAAAAGAAAGACAAAAACAACTTGAGATTTTATATCGAATTAGATTGAGTATTCATATCCTTCCATATTGGAACATTGCTTCTATTGCAGGCTTGTCTCCACCTGGATCTACACTGGGGCATAAACACAACCTTCCTAATAATAAGGTTTCACTGAAGTTCATTGCCTTAGAAATGTCTTTCCTGCTTCACATTTGCAGTGATGCTCCCATCCACCTCCCCAAGTGCCTCTATCTACTGAAGTTGCCTCACATTTTTGTACTACAAACGAGCTCATTCATTTCACTTGTTCCTAGAAAAAGTGCGAGGTCATGGAATTAGCATCTGAAGGCTGTGGCTGCTAGAAGGTGAGGCTGTAATAATTAGCATCCCTAGGCAGCCCTGCAGAGGCACTAGAAACCTTGTAGGTTACTCCTTGTTTATCTGTTACCTCGCATGGTGAATACGGGAAGGCCCATAAACAGTTCACGATCTTAATTTACACAGATAAATTCAACTACATTGGACACGGCCATGACTGAAGGTATGAGGCAGTGGAGTATGAGCTCAGTTTGTGTGGACACTTGGGGTTTCTTGGAGAAGCAGAGACGGGCATGGTTAACACGACTCTTTCTCTCTTCCTCTCTCTGTCTCTTCCCTCCGTGTGTGTGTGTGTGTGTGTGTGTGTGTGTGTGTGTGTGTCTTTGTCTCCATCTGTCTCTGTCTTTCCATCTCACAAGTGATTTACTTTTCCATCTACCTCATTCGCAGTGACCTCCTGGGGCAAACCTTACTTATTTGCAGGAATCTTTTCCCTTGTATCATTTCCTTCCTTCTGTGAAGACCAGATGCTCCGCTCAGGATATCTGGTCAGAGGGAAAAGAGACAGGGCCATTCCAGAAAGTTTCAGCTCTTCTTTATGTGGAGGATCACCAGACTCCAAGTATACCCCGCCCCTCCCACACACAATTGCTGATTAAGCACCAGAGTTGTTATTACAGAGAAAAAAAGGGTGGTTTCTAATTTTGGCAGGGGAGGACAAAGACTTAACTTCTCCAACAACATGCTTATCAGGGAGTTTCAAACTCTTTTGTCAAAGACTGGTCTTCTCAACTGAAGCGGGCAGCCCTTCCTGCTTCTTCAGCAAATCTGCTGATATTTTCACTTGTTGATACATTTTCCAAAAATGCTGCACAATCACTTTCCCTTTAACTACCTCATGGAACCGCTTAGCACGGTTTTCCTGAGTCAAGGATGGCCAGACCGTGACGTGGAGACAAAAACCATAAATAGGTTGCTTTGAAGGCACTCTTCCTTGGCTTACGGCAGCTCACTGTTCTATTCCATCTCCACTAAAGTAGCTTCACATAAAATCCAGTGAAAGCTGGACTGTAGATCAGCTGAACACTTAAGCAGCCTCCTCTGTGCCCGGCCTGTAGAAGAATGTCCTCACCACTAGCTTAGGGCAAATGGATTTCAGTTATTGAGAGAAGGACGCATCTCTTCTTGGTAACATGAGGGGCTGTCAAGTCTGGTCTGTTCTCTGATTTGCTCTCTGACAACTAGCCAGGCCTCGGGTAGGTGGATGGATGGGGCAGGTTGGGGCAGAGTGACCATCTGCACAACTTGAGTCATCTGGGCCGTCTTCAGTCACTGATCCCCAGATCCTTTGCCATGAGCCTTCCACTGCCTCATAGGGTGAATCTGGAGATCATTGCTGGCTCCTACCTGTGGAATGCTCCAGAATGAGATGATCAGTATGGAGCCATTTCTGAGTAGAAGACTTAAGAGCCATTCATAGCTTCCCCGTCTCTCTTCCTTCTGCTGTAGGACCAGCGTGCGCCAGGGAGGGGCTGCTTCTTCACCTCCAGTGCTGGATTCCTGACAACCTGGAGCAGGCTGAAGCTGAAGCCCTTTTGGCTCCAACATGAGTGAGAAATAAACCTTGGATTTAGAAGCCAATAAAATTCTGGAGGTATCTGCTAGGGAAGTGTAGGCTTAAAGTGGCTGATCAAGAAGTTAAGTCCATGTATATAATCAAGAGTTGATTCACAGGAGACAGAGATGAGAGATACAGAAAAGCGGGGCAGGCTTAAGCTTTGGGGGTATAATTGATGTAGCAGGGTGAGGGGTGAGACCTCCAGAGAGTGGGAAGGCTTCAGGGCAGCTGCGGGGTGCAAGAGAGTTGGAAAGAACTGGAGAGGAGAGGAAAGGGACATCTTTTTTCTAGGTTTTAAGTCAAATCACTTTAATGCTCTTTGAGAGAAAAGATTCTACCAGAAGCCTTTGCATAAAGGCTGCTGCGGCTGTAGAAAGACCCATGTCCTTGTAGCAGGTTCCAGAGGATTGGCAAGTACTCAGTGAGAGGTGACGGGAGGCCAGAGGGAGGAGGAGGAGAGAAATGAAAAGGGGTAACATAGAGATGTCTTTAGTGCATTAGCAAAATCTTCATTCAGATGTCTGGTGAATATTTCTCATTTGACCTGGTATTACTGCTGGGGTGGGTGCTGTGTGGTTCAGGAAGTGAGTGATTATCGAGAGAGACATATCAGGGTTTCATGCGAGCACACATTGTTTTCCCCTAGCTTTTGTTGAAAAAAAAAAAAAAAACAAGAGCAGGAGGCAATCCCTGCTGAAAGAAGTTTCTACTTGCATTGGAGTGTGTCCTTTTCCACGGAGCACCCCGACGTGGCTGTGGAAAGCAGCCCAGCCTCTCCTTAATATGCTCAAGGCCGAGCCTTGACGGAGAAGGCCAGAGATGCTAGAATCACTGGTGAGCACATTCTCTCAATTGGTTGAAATCTCTTTGCACTATATGTTTTATGTTTGTTTTTGCAGCGAAGGTTGATTGATAAGAAAGCCGGCCCATATTAGGCATTTAGTAAACAATGAAAGGAAGAATGATTTCCAGCTTCTTAGTTGATCCAATAAGATCTCCAACATCAGTGTCCTTTATGCACTGTTTTTTTTTGTAGTGTAACTTCTTTTTGTAAGTTGTATTTATTTATTTATATTTATATTATTATTATTAATTATTATATTTTGAGAGTGAGAGCAAGTGGGGAAGGAGCAGAGAGAGAAGGAAAGAGAGAGAGAGAGAATTCCAAGCCCAAGGTAGGGCTCAAACCCACAAACAGAACTGTTAGATCATGACCTGAGCTGAAATCAGGAGTCAGATGCTTCATTGACTGAGCCACCCAGGTGCCCTTTGTAGTATAACTTTTTGGTTAAACAAGAGTTAATCTACTATTTTAATATATAAAACAGTGTAAGTGGGGTGGCCCTGTTTGAATCCAGAATCCCACCCCTTTGGACTAGACACCCTTTCCCCACCTGCAACTCCCCCCTAGCTGGCAGCTTACCTCTGGGCCTGGCAAGAAACCCACTGCACACCCCTTCAGCCACC
>NC_043701.1:103280317-103352432 GCF_006229205.1 Suricata suricatta | reverse complement strand
AGCTTCTGTGGTCATTTGCGCTCAGTGGTTGGCAATAGTTTTGAAATCATTGTGCAGCAGCCCAGCTCCTCCTTGGAGCTGGGGTTCAGCCCAGGGGGCATGCCGAACTTATTTTTGTCAGTAGGGTGTTATGGGGGAGAGATATCTGGCTCAGGTGGGCTCCCCTGAGGTTTCTTGTCATTGCCTCAGTGGTGCGGCTGACCATGGCCCTGTGGCCTGGCTGTGTGGGCTGCACCTACTATGTGTCCACACAGGGATTTTGGACAGAGAGCTCCAAAGACCCCCTAGCTGTGCTCACAAGTTCTCCCAATACCCAAGGTCACCCAGGGCCTTCCTGCCAGGACACCTGTCACCTTTGGAACTTGCACACACCCTTTCAGACAGAGGAAGTGCCAAAGGCACGCCTCATGGGGATCTGCTGCGGGACAGGGCCTCCTGTCAAGGCAGCCCCCAGAGCCCCTGTTTTTGCCCTCAAATTTCACTTTAGACGTGGGTTAGAGGTGAGCCTGGGCTGTCAGAGGGAAGACCAGTGGGTTGTTGAACCCGAGCAGAAATGTCTTTTCCCTGCTTTGAGGCCTCGAGGATGTTGTTGGTAAGTGCTGAATTCATGTCGCAGGATGAGCCTGCCCCAGCTCTGCGGTCACCGGCCCTGTCACCTCGGTCCTCAGTCTTCTGGGGGCAGAATGAGACCCCTCCCCTTCAGGCCATCTGAGGGCCCACAGCTTCAGCAGGAAGCCAGACTCTAGTCCAGGTCCCACCTTACCCGGCACCTGACATGATGGGGAGACCCCCGGTTGTGGGTCTGGCCACCAAGGGAAGAGGGATGGGGCTGGGGGCCTTTACTGGGTTGTTTCTTATTAAAATCTCTCAAAGCCAGAGAATGTCTAAGGATGGACATTTGGAGATCATGAAGCTTGTGATCAGGGTGGATTATCTGTTTACCAGCTGTCTGTCCCAGGACAAGCTACTCAGCCTCAGTTTCCACATATGTAAAATGGGAATCACAGCATGAGGGCTGTGGTCAAGGTTAAAGAAGACACTGTGTGAAGAGCTCAGGGTGAAGTTTGTGCCCCAGGTGTTATTTGCCACCCTTCCCACGGTGAGGGGTGAGCACGTGATGGGAGACGTCACGTGGGGGAAGGTGACCTGTGTCTGTCCTGCATTCTTTTGTCAGGGGAGGCTGGGCTGCAGCAAGGAATCTAATCATGTGAGTCCTGGACACAGAGAGAGTGACTTTGTGAAGCAGGTTCTTGCCAGCAGGCTCAGGACACCCCGTCCTCAGAGCCCCGGCTCCAGCAGAGGCTCAGTGTTATCTTTCCCTCACCTGTGAGTACTGCCAACACAAACGGGTGGACGGATCGTTACCTGGGACACTTGATTAAGTAAAACCAGAGCTTTGTGCCCAGGGGAGCAGCTGCAGGATGGAGGGCTGCGGAGGGAAGGGTTACGTAAATACTGGCTGAATGACTGGGTTTGTGTGTTGATTAGATAAGGGCTGAAAACCCGAAGCCCAATGAATAGCAATTAAGCTTCCAGGCAGTAATGGCCTGATTTGAAAGTCTGAGGCAGGACTGCCTGGCACGGGGTGGAGGGCGGAGTTCCCTGATCCGTCTGTGGCTGCTGAGATAATGCCTAGTGACCAGGGGCAGGAGCGAGGGACCTCGGAGTCCAGGCCCATCTGCCTGTCTGCCTGTCCTCTGGGGAACATGAAGACAATCAGACAGAGGGGAGTGCTGCCCCTGGGAGTTTAAAACCCTAATGAAGCTTAAGTCAAATTGTGCAGGTTAACCAAATCCTATGTAAATACTCATAAGCATCACAAATGTCATGAGCAGCCATTTGTAAGCTTGGGAGTCAGCCCTGGGGATGAAGAAAGGCAGGGGACTAGCATGTACTGCTGTATGCTGGGTTCTTTGCACTCTGTCCTTGGGACTCTGTGACATAGTTGGCTTCATCTTCACTTCATCAGCGAGGAGACGGAGGCTCAGGAAGGATGAGGAAACTCACAAGTGTCCACCCTAGTAAAAGCAGGAGCCAGGATTCCAGTCTGTGTCTGCTTCAAGTCAGCACCCGTGAGGCAGGAGAGTGGGCAGGAAGGACAAAGGGGACCCTGTTGAGCAAGTTGGGGCCACTACCGAGACTCGTCTAGTTCCTGACCTTCGATGACATTTGAGTGGTTCTGAGTCAGAGAAGGAGGAACTGAACTGTGTGTGGGGGACACTTTGTCCCCTGTCCCCCCATTCCCATTTGAAGTCCAAATCTCCAGCACCTCATAATGTGACTGTATTTGGAGATGGGTTTTCTAAACAGGTGGTTAGGTTACAATGAGATTATTGGGTGTGGGTGCTAATCCACGGTGACTGTGGACTTACAGAAAGAGGAGAGGGGCACCTGGGTGGCTCAGTCCGTTGAGCATTCGACTTTGGCTCAGGTCATGATCTCACGGTTTGTGGGTTCAAGTTCCACGTTGGGCTCTGCGCTGATAGCTCAGAGCCTGGAGCCTGCTTTGGATTCTGTGTGTCCCCCTTTCTTTCTAAAATAAATAAGCAATTAAAAAAAAAGAGGAGATTAGTAATAGACAAGCAGAGGGAAGATCATGTGAAGACACGGAGAAGATGGTTTTCTGCACCGCAAGGAGAGAGAAGGAACTGACCCTGCGGACAGCTTGATCTCCGACTTGCAGCCTCCAGAAATTCGAGAAGATACATTCCTGTGGTTTAAGCCCTGCGGTCTGTGGTACTTTGCTATGTGGACCCAGCAGACTTACACACTTGGGTTCACCAAGGCAGGCAGAGGGCTTTGATCAGCACAGCCTAAAGGCCTCTCTCTCCACTGCAGATGCTAAAATCACACTGGTTGTGATTCCCACTGAGAACCATTAGCAAATTCAAGACTCGGTGGTTTGGGATGTCAGTACGATTGGAATTCATGGGAGTGAAAAGCTTCTTTGAACTGGAGCCATCAGAAGAGGCTTTATAAAGAGGAGTGAGGAAGATGGAAATGAAGAAGGGAGAAGAGAGAGACTCCCACGTGGGTGTTCCAGCATGTTTTCCACAAAAAGCAGGTAGAGGCCTTGTTCCAGAGTCCTAAGAGTCTGTGCTGTGACTTCCCTATTGCAGATTTCCTGAGACCCCACGTCACATTTTTAATTCATCAAAGACACCTCCAGCACCATGAAATCTTCTGGATCTGGTGAGTTATATGGCCCAAGCAGCCTGAACCTGCTGCAGGGCTCCTTCTTGCTCAGTGACCCACTCAAGACTGGTAGCCTTGTGTGTCACCTGACAAATGGGTCAGAGAGTTCCCACATGCTATGTGTGCTGTCTCTACAACTTGAAGAGCCCGCGACCAAGCCCTGTTCCTGCTGTGCAAGTGCAAGTTGCAATAACTTGTCCTCTACCATGGACATGTTTCCAGGAGAGATGAATTGCGAAAAGTTTCTTTGTCACCTGGTCTCCATATTTGTCCCCACTCTAACTGGAGGATCATGATGGCTTTTTAGATCTCCTGTATCAGTGTCAGCTCAGATCCATATCTAATAGTTCTAGAAGTGTCTGCCTAGACCCTTTCCCCAGGATTCAGGACTTCAGCAAATAGACTCTGATCACTTTGGGAAATGTTTGGGGGAAGTTGACTTATGATGGTGTTAAGTCTTTCCTCAAGAAGATCCAGGGTCAGTAAGGTCTAGATCTGTGGGTGATTTAGATCTGAAAATTGAATGAAGGAGGAGCGTTCAATCTTTTTAATACAAGTTGAGGGCCACCCTCATTGGCCCTCCATTTATCTCGTGCCTGATAACACCATGATCTGGTAGCCATCACCACACATCCTTACAAGTCAAGGCATCTTGATTACTCTTATGGTACTGGGAAATTGTGTACAGTTTTCTTTTGAAATTTGAGTGTCCCCTGGAATCTGCAATTCCATGAGTCCATTATCCTCACTGATACTAGAAAGCCCTGTTCTAGACATCATCCTTTACTGTCAAGTTTACCCTAAAAAGGATAGCCGTCTCCAGGCTTTTTGGTGATGTCAGTATAGCCATCACCAGTGCATTATTTATCATCTCAGTGAAGGTTGTGTCCTGTAGGCTCTCCTGGGCAGTGTAGACAGGGTGGTTTCTCAGGCTTACTTGGTAAATCCACTCTAACCTCCTTACCTTCCTGAGATGACCCTTTCCCTGATACTATGGAAAGGAAACTAGTATCATTGCCTTACTACATGTAGATTTTCTTTATGTCAGATCATCAAAGAGGCATCTCAATAGACTCTTGGGACTGGCTCCAGGTGTCCTTGTCAGAACACTGAATCCCATGTCACATGATGCAAATAAATTCTCCCTTACCCAACCTATGCCTCCCCACTCCACATTATCCTCGACATCATTCCCACGTTTCCCCAGTTTTTGACAGCACTGATTATCTGGGACTGCAATTCCTTTGGTATGTAAACTTTATTCTGGAACATGGGCTATATTTTCCCACTTAGGTGACTGTTGTCCTGGAATCAATCACGGTAGCTAGGAGCAAATCTAGAGGAGAACAAGTATCATCATGCAAGTCATGTGCTTCAGGAAGGTCTTTTGCTGCTCAATTTCCAGACAAAGGAATATTCTTTCCTTGGAAGGAGGTTTGGGCTGCTTCTGATGGTTCACTGGATTCAGGAGAGTCTAGAGGCTCAAAATTCTACATCTCATGCATTCAAATAATCTTGTTACAAATCTCAGAGTCCCACTTTTTTTTTCCCGCCCTCCTCAGAGCCTTGACTTTGACCTAGGACACCTGTCAAGACTCTGAATTCAGTCTTCTCTGTAGCCATTATGGCTCTGCCATGTTTACAGTTTGATCCTGGGCCCGATTTTCAGCCTAGCCTTCCCTGTGCCTGCCAGAGGCCAGAGTCTCCTTAAAGTCCCCGGGTCTGAGTCGGCAAATGACTGCCCTGAGTTTATTATTTTCTTTTATTAAAAAGGTTTTCAGTGCAGTTAAAAACAGTCCGCTTCCTCCACGTGCCATTCAAGTGTCCAGGACCAAGACAATAGCGTGTCTTCTGCTTACCCCTCATTCCAGTTACTCACAGATAAAAGCCTTCTGTCTCTCACCATTAAGTGTGATATTGGTTGTAGGGATTTTTTGTAGACAGGCTTTACCAGGTTGGAAATACCCATCCATTTCTAGTTTGCTAAGAGTTATTATCAGGAATGGATGTTATATTTTCATCAAATGCTTTTTCCAATGTTAACTGAGATTGTGTAGGGTTTTCTATTTTTGATCATTTTATGTATTCTTGGATTTTATTTGTTAAAGTTTTGTTTATAATTTTTAAGTCTATGTTTATGAAAAACAGTGATCTGTAGATTTCTCTTCTTGTAAGGCCTTTGTCTGGTTTTATTTTCAGGATGATAGCTGTCCTAGAATGCATTGGGAAGTAGTCTCTTCAATTTTCTGAAAGAATTTGTGTAAGATTTGGTATTATTTCTTTATTAAATGTTGTAGAATTTACTAGTAAAGTTATCTGGGCCTGGAGATTTCTTTGTGAGAAGACTTTTAGCTATAAATACAATATATTTGATAGTAATAGGACTATTCAGCTTAATTAGTTCTTCTTGAATGAGATTTGGTAGTTTGTGTATTTCAAAGAATTTATCTGTTTCATGTTAGTGTTCAAATTTATTGCATAAAGTTGTTAACAAAATGTCAACATTTGAATATCTTGAATTTGTAATGATAGTACTCTCTCATTTCTGATATTAGTAAATGGTCTCTTCCTTCCCTTTTGCCTGATTTGTTGAGCTAGAGTTTTGTCAATTTTATTGTCCTCTCAAAGAACCAGCTTTTATTTCATTTATTTTCACTATTATTTTTGTTTTCTATTTCATTGATTGCTGCTGTAATTTATGTTATTATATCCTGTCTTTAGTTTTGGTTTTATTTGATTTTCTTTCCCCCTAGTTTTTAAAGTTTAAAGCTGAGGCCATTGGTTTGAGACCTTTCTTCTTTTCTGATTAAGGCATTTAGTGCTATTTCTCTCTAAGTATTACTCTGGTAGCATCCCACAAATTTTGAAATGCTGTGTTTTAATTTTCATTCCGTTTTAAGTAATTTATAAATATCTACTTAATTTTTTTTGACATGTGGGTTATTTAAAAGTATAATTTTTAGTTCCAACATATCTGGGGATTTTCCAGAGATCTTACTATTATTGATTGTTAGTTTAATTCCATTTTGGTAACAGAATATATAATGTGTGATTTGAATCCTTTTCAATTTATTGAGGCTTGTTTTATGGCCCAGATCTCTCTTAGTACCTGTACTTAAAATAATTTTTATTCTTGCTGAGTGGAGTATTCTATGTCAATTATCTCAAGTTGGATGATAATGTTTTTCAAGTCCTTGTACCGTAGTGATTTTGTCTGCTTGTTTTATCTATTTTTGGGAGAAGAATACTAAAATCATTGGCTATAGTTGCAGATTTGTCTATTTCTCCTTGTACCTCTTTGAGTTTTTGCAGCTCTATCATGTGTTTTGTTATTAGATACATAACTATTTAAGATTGTTATGTCCTTTTGATAAATTGATTCCTTTATGCTTGGGAAATGACCTTTTTTAGTCCTGATAATTTCCCTGAAGCCTATTTTGTCTGATATTAACTTAATAATTTCAACTTTCATCTGGTCAGTATTAGAATGCTATATCTTTTTATATATTTTTTTCTTTAAACTTACTTATGTCTTCAAAGAGTGTTCCTTGTAGGATGTATATATACTTGGGTCTTGCTTTTTTTGTTCAATCTGACAATCTCTGCCTTTTAGTTGGGATGTCAGACCATTTACATTTAATATTATTTTTTATATATAATTTATTTTTTTATGTCTATTTTTGAGAGAGAGAGCAAGCACAAGCATGGAAAGGGCAGAGAGAGAGAGGAGGACAGAGGATCTGAAGCAGGCTCTGCACTCTCAGTAGAGAGCCTGATGTGGGCCTAGAACTCATAAACTGTGAAATTGTGACCTGAGCCAAAGTTGGACACTCAATCAACTGAGCCACACAGAAACCCCTATACTTATGATATATATCTATATATTTTTTAATTTTTTAACTAAAAAATTTAAATGTTTTTATTTGTTTTTGAGAGAGAGAGAGAGACAGGGAGAGAGAGAAAGAGAAAGAGAGAGAGAGAGAAAGAGAGAGCACAAGCTGGGAGGGGCAGAGAGAGAGGGAGGCATAGAATCTGAAGCAGACTCCAGGCTCTGAGCTGTCAGCACAGAGCCTCACATGGGGCTTGAACTTGTGAACCATGAGACCTAGTCTGAAGTTGGATGCTCAACCAACTGAGCCACTCAGGCACCCCTGATAGTTTATATACATACACATATATATATATATATATATTTTTTTTTTTTTTTGAGAGACAGAGAGAGACAGTGTGAACAGGGGAGGGTCAGAAAGAGAGGAAGACACAGAATCTGAAGACAGGCTCCAGGCTCCGGGCTAGCTGTCAGCAAAGAGCCTGATGTGGGGCTCGAACCCAGGAACTGTGAGATCATGACCTGAGCCAAAGCCAGATGCCTAACCGACTGAGCCACCCAGGTGCCCCAGGTTATATATTTTTTAAGTGTAAGTCTATTGTTTTGCTATTTTTCTATTTGTTCCATATGTTCTATATTTATTTTTTCTATTTTGATATCTTTTAGATTAATTGAGTATTTTTTGTAATTCCACTTTAATGCCTCTGTTGGCATTATCATCTATAACTTTTTTAGTTGTTGACTTAAAGTTTATAACATATATCTTCAACTCATTATAGTCTACCATCATGTGATATTATATCATATTACGTATAGTATAAAAACACTACAATAGTATATTTTCATCCTCCAACACAGACTTTGTGCGATTGTTGTCATATATTTTACATTTTACTAATACATATAAGGGCTAAAACACATTGCATCTTTCATGTTTAAACGGTTACTTAGATTTTAGAGAGATTCAAATAAGAAGAAATGATCTTATATATTTGCTCATGTACTTATTTTTAGTGCCCTTTTTTTTCCTTTTTGTTATAGATCTGTATGTGCATCTTATATTAAAACAAAACAAAACTAAACAAAACCTGACTGCATATAGAGTTTATATTCCAGGTAGTAGATTCACATAATAAAATATACTCATAAAATATATACAAAAGAGAAAGTAAATCAGAAAAGGGAGATAAGGAGTAAGAATATGTGTATAGAAATTTCAAAAGGATAGTCAGTTCAGACCTTATTAAGAACATGGCTTTTGGGTCATACCTAAAGGAAGTAAGCCAGGTGGAGACCTGGATGAAGAATATTCCAAGAGTTAAGGACTTGCTAAGGCCTGTAGGCTGAATAATGACCTCTCAAAGATGTCCACATCCTAATCCCAGAAAACGGAAAATGTTACCTTAATGGCAAAAGGGACTTTGTGGATGTGATTAAGTTTCGAATTCTGAGATGGAGAGATTATCCTGAATTATCCCGGTAGGCCCAGTGTGGTCACCAGTGCCTTTCCAAGAGGAGGGCAAGAGGGTCAGAGTCTGCGAAGGAGGTGTGAGAACAACACGCTGCTGGTTTGAAGATAAGTGAAAGGGCCGCGCACCAAGGAATGCAGGGGCCTCTGGAACCGGGCATAGGCAAGGAATGGATTCTTCCCTACAACCTTGGGAAGGAACTCAGTTTTGGTAACGTTTTGATTTTAGCCCAGTGAGAATGATTTAGATTTTTGACCTCCAGAACTGTAGGACAAACTTTTGTTATTTTAAGCCATTAAGTTTACTATTTCTATTTGTTACACAGAAATAGTAAACTCAAACGAAGGCATGATCATGCTTGATGTGGTTGCAAGGTAAGGAGTGGAGAAGTCACGTGAGGGCCTTCAGAACAGTATAGGGACTTTGGTTTTTACTGAGTGAGAAGATTTGACTTACATTATCTTTAATATATATATATATATATATATATATATATATATATATATTTTAAGTTTATTTACTTGAGAGAGACAGACACAGTATGAGTGGGGGAGGGGCAGAGAGAGGGAAAGTGAGAATCCCAAGTAGGGTCTGCACTGTCAGCACAGAGCCTGATGTGGGGCTTGAACTCATGAACCATGAGATCATGAGCTGAGCTGAAACCAAGAGTAGAATGCTCAACTGACTGAGCCACCCAGGTGCCCCTTATTTGACTGATGTTTTTTTAAATATATAATTTATTTACTTTTGAGACAAAGAGAGACAGCACGAGTGTGGGAGGTGCAAAGAGAGAAGGAGACACAGAATCTGAAACAGGCTCCAGGTTCTCAGCTGTCAGCACAGAACCTGATGCGGGGCTCGAACCCATGAACCGTGAGATCGTGACCTGATGCGACGTCGGACACTTAACCAACTGAGCCACTCAGGTGCCCCCTCTTTTTTTTGACTTCTGTTTTAACAAGATCACTCTGGCTGTCGTGTGGAGACGGTGGGCGGGGTGGGGGGGGTAGAGGAGGCAGTGATAAGGGCTAAGCAGGGACACCATGGTGGAGGCCGTTGCAGTAACCCAGGTAAGAGGTGATGGTGGTCTGTTAAGCAAATTAACCATCTGGCCCTTGTGACTGCTCCTGTGCTTTACCTTATTGTACTTCCCAGCACCCAATCCTCCCTGATGACTATGATCTTTTTTGTTTATGTTTGCCTCTCCATGCCTCTTACTTGGCAGTCCTTTGTTATGTGCCTTGGATTTGTTTTTAAGTCCTTCAAAAGTCACAGGCTTAGGCCCCTTTTTAAAAGTGAGAAAAATGCATGCTGTTGTAGGCTGGGTTGTGTCCCTCCAAAGCGATGTTTGAGTCTTAACCCTCAGTACCTTAGAACGTGAATTTGTTTGTAGACAAAGTCTTTACGGAGGTAATCAAGTTAAAATGAGGCCATTGGGACGGCCTAGTCCAATATGTCTGGTATTCATATCGACTGGGGAAATTTGGACATAGCCAAACACAGGGAGCACACTATGCGAAATCGAGGTGAAGCAGAGATCAAGGTGAAGCTTCTACAAGATAAATAACACCAAAGTTTGCTAGCCAACCACCAGAAGGTAAGGGAAAGGACTGAAACAGCCCTGAGAAGGAAGTACTCCCTGCCAGCACATGGTCTGGGACTTCCGGCCTCCAGAGCTGGGAGACCATAGATTTCTGTTGTTTAAGCCACCTAGTCTGAGGTACCTTGTTACGGCAGCCCCGGCAGACTAACGCACATGCAGACACGTCTTAGTGTGAACATATCTCTGTGTTCTTAGTCCCTTCTATTTTTTCTCTTCTCTCTTATTTTCATTTCCCTTCTTATTCACGTGTTCTCTGATGCTTGTGATCTCTCTGTACTCCCACCCCCTTGCCCTACAAAGTCTTTCACTCTTCATTTCATGGGAGATTGTCTGCTTCGGGTGGATCTGGGACCCCGGGGACATGACATCTTAGGGGCAGATGAGGCATTAGAAACTGTCTGGTCCAGCCCTGAATTCCTCAGCTCAGTTAACGCATTGCCCGACTTTAAAGAAAGGCATTAAGGAGGGCTCTTGTTGGGATGAGTACTCGGTGTTATATGTAAGTGATAAATCACTGAATTCTACTTCTGAAACCCAACGTTAACTAACTTGAATTTAAATAAACCTAAAAAAGGAAATGTAACGAGGGCAGAGGCCAACATTGCCGCTGGGCTGGGACAAACTTTGCAGTGTAAACTCACCCTTCTGATGTGCTGAGCCACTGTCTGACTTTGAGGTGTGTTATTGGAAGATATTTCGAACCCTCTCATGGGGCAGTAGGGGGACTGCGCACCCCACTGTGCCCTCTGTCAGCTCTCCCACTGACATAGGGCTGGTGAGGCAGGAGGCCAAGAGCCTTCCTTGACGCTGCCTGGTCCTGACCTCTTACCTCCAGATTTCCAGAGAGGGCAGTAAACATGGACCCTGGAGTCTACCCGCCTTAAAGCCTGATTCTATCACTCCTCTTGGCTTCCTCACCTGTGAAATGGGGACAAGAGTCTACTTCACAGGATTGCTCTGTGCAGTGACATGAGATGGGTCAGTCATGTAGCATGTGGCCCAGAAGACAGGAGCTGATCAAAGAAACACATGTGACCTGTTCTTCTTCCCAGCCCTAAAGTGGGGGAGGACACATTTGTTTGTGACTTTCTACAACAGGAAGGGCAATGAAATGACTATGTCCCTAGAGGAGATGAAAGGGGAGGGTGGCCTTTTGTGTAACCAAATCCTGTCCCTAGTGGCAAGGCACACTTTAGTTAACAAATGCTGACTAGCAGAAACTTCTGTAGAATGTGAGGAGTATGCTACCATGGATCAAGTTTCTCTGGAGGTTGATGGTGGTGGCCAAGACCTTGCTGGTCAAGTGCTAGCCTTCTCCAGGGAACCGGCCCTGGGCTGACTGGCTGTCTCCCTGTTCAGTGCCCGGAATGCTGCAAGGACAGGCCCACATTGGCCTCTATCAACCTGAGGCTATTAGAACTAGGGGCTGACTCGAAGAGCCTTGTACTGAGCTACAAAGATGTAGCTGAGACCCTCTCCCTCCCCACTCTTTCTCTGACCCTACTTGGAGGCAGGTTCCCTTCTCATCTCATTTTAGTACTAATTTCAGTTTTATTTTGATTCTGGCAGGTGTAGTGATTTACAATAAGGATTTCTTTCCTTGCTGGCACACATCTGCATAGTAAACTGCCTGTAAGCAGTCTGCCAGTAGGTTGCTTTGGGTGATTGGGAGGAGGGCTGCGGGTGATTATTTGGAGAGGTTATAAGTGTATGTGCTCAAAAACACCGTCTCTAAGTCAAGACAGAAAACTGAAGTTACATTTTGAGCATAGCTTTTTTCCTTCCCTCTGGTGGGTAGAGAAAAGCAAAGTCATTATTAGGTTTTGACCTGTTGCCTTCGATTTTGGATTTTACGGCTTGAGCATGATCAATGTAAACTTTGCCACTCAGAGTAGGTTTTTCTTTTACTAAGTGTCAGTGAAGCCTCACAGTGAGTGTTCTCATGAACAGTCTTGTAACATTCCCTAACCCCCTCTAGCCACAGGCTCTGAGGTCTCTGGGACCCCACTGACCATCCTACCATAGACTCAGCCCCTCTGATTTCGCTGTCACTCCAGTTAGCAGACGGACTCTGTGCTACATCTCCATAGCGGTCTGAGGTCTCATCTGCTTGTGGAGACTCACACATGGTCGCAGGACCATGGGCTCCCCTAAATGCTGGCTTCTGTCTCAACTCCCTGATGTACAATCTCCATACAATAGCATCAACCAACAGTTTTTGAGCATTCGTCACATGCAGGATGTTGATGGCTACAATGATGGAGGCTATCCCCACGGTGCGCCCTTCTGGTTGGGGAGATAGATGGGAAATGGAGGATTCTAACATAAGGTGATAACGGGAGAGGTGAGAACAGAACACTGCAGGAGCCTTCAGCAGGGACTCCTAACCTAGACTGGGTAAGGGAGACTAATCTAGGGAAGATTTCCCAAAGGAAATAGAATACCCCCACCTCATGCCTGGGACTGAAGCCCTGATTTTACACTTGATCTTGGCCAAAAGGCTGAGAAGCGATAAAAACCCTGATTTTAAATCTCTGCTGCATATGGAGGGGTTCTGCTCTAGGTCACAGTCCACCTGGACCTAGGACGTGCCATCACTGCCCTTAAGTATTGCACTACCTGAGGACCCCCCCCGTGTTGTTGGCCCCACATACTGCAGCCCCAGCCACACCCACCAGCTGGGCCCCACATGGGTTTCCCACACTCAATCATTTCTTTGGGGTCCACTCCCAGAGGGGGCTTTGTACTCTATTTTTGGGGGGAGGAGGGTCTTATCCTAGTGACCTGCCCGAGATCCTTGCTGCCCTTTTGACTGAGCTCATCTGAGTAAAGGCAGGATCCTTTGCAGAAAGTACATTGACTTCCATCCTTAGTACATCTGAAGAATTCTACATTTGTTCTGCCCTTGACCTTCAGTGGGCTGGTTTTGGTTTACCTTGTGTACCCTTTGAAGTGCCACACACAAGTGGCGCCTGAATGGCTCAGTTGGTTAAGCGTCCGACTTTGGCTCAGGTCATGATCTTGCCGTTCATTGGTTTGAGCTCCACGTCAGGCTCTGTGCTGACAGCTTCCAACCTTCAGCTTACTTTGGATTCTGTGTCTCCCTCTCTTTGCCCTTCCCCTGCTTGTGTGGTCTCTCTCTCTCTCTCAAAAATAAGTAAATAAACAACAACAACAACAACAACAACAACGAAGTGCCATACACAAGAGGCAAAGCCAGATTCTCAGGGAGCAAAGAGGAAAGGAGCTGAGGGGCAGAGGGCTGCCTCGTCCTCTTTCCTCTTTGGAAAGTCGTCCCGAAGATCGCCTGTCTGCTGGGTGAGTGGTGACTCAGTCTCTTAACCATGGTGTCCACACGTTTTCTGACAACGAATGGATGTGGGTTGTGATGCGACTTCAGAAGGTTAAGAGTATACGATGAAAATATCTAATTTTAAAAAACAAATATTTTTCTTTGGTGAAAGCCCATTGAAGATCCACATCATTTGTGACGTTTTCCTAAGGCTCAATTCTTTCTTTAAATTCTTCCCCAGACGGGCTCTCAGTCTGTCCAACTCACTTGGAAATTTAATCCTGGCCTGCCTTGCAGTACTTTTTCCATTTATAAACTTTGTTTCTGCAAAGAGACAGTCAAGGCCTTGAGGCCAAGGGCTGTGTCACACTTCTTTTTATCACCCCTCTCTACCCCGCCACCCCTCCCCTAGAGCTTTGCCAGACTCCGTTTAAATGCTCACTACACACTGGACTGGAATGATGAATGTCATCTGTTATTTCATCTAACGTTTTTTTTGAAGTGGTATATTTTTGAGCCACCTTTTAGGGAGACAGTGTTTGAAGCTTATATAAGAGAACTGGACTATCCAAAGGGGCATGTGTGCTTTTCCTTGGTGTCTTGATGTTCAAACGAGCTTTTAGAAATTCCTAGAAGGCAAATTAGGAGCAGACTCAAGGGACCGCCATCACTGAGAACTATAAATCGTGGCTTAGTCCCTGAGAAATGTGTGCACAGAATAAGAATGTGGGTGAAACAGAACGGACTGGGATGAGGGGTGGATCGCACTCCTCCTCCCTGCCGAAGCACCGCACTCTCCGGGAGGGGAGATGCTTGGCAGCCTTCCCCTTTAGGACAGTTGATGCTAGGCCGAATCCAGTGTCTAAGCAAGAAATGGTTTCACTTGTCTGAAAGGAGATGAGGATGTGAGAGATTGAGGCTTCAACAAGAGATACTTCTGTCTACGCACAGCCTTCCGTCTCTATCCCGTTGTGCTCATTTCCCTGGATCTCCTGCCTGAATCTCCCAGCTTGATCTACCATTGGACCTATTCGTCTATTGATTCTGACACCAACCGGTGTGCTATGATTCAATTCTGGCACTAACTATATGGGGTAAGAGCAGACCCCATAAATTAAAGGGTGTGGTCCACAATAAGACTGTTCTCATTTCTGACTGACTGGCTACAAATCTGGGAGGTTCCCACGATCCCCCTCAGGTTTGATAATTCACTAGAATGATTCACAGAACTCAGGGAAGTACGATACTTGTGCTTATCCTTTTATTGTAAAGGATACAATAAATATTGGAGGGTCCCAAATGTAGAGCTTCTGTGTTCTGTCTCCATGGAATCAAGGTGCATCACCTTCCCAGCACACTGATGTGTTCAACCAGGAGGCTCCACCAAGCTTCAGTGTCCAGAGTTTGTATTGAGATTTCCTTATAAAGGCACGGTTGATTGAACCATTGGCCATGTGACCAAACTTGACAATCATCCCCCTGCACCTTCCCTGGAGGTTGGGAGGTCAGGCTGAGGCCAGTGGCTCAAAGCCCTAACTCTCTAATCAATCACTGGTTGGTCTTCCTAGGGGGATCAGAGCATCCTGAAACTAGGGGCCCATGTGAGTCAGCTCATTAGCATAAATTCAGATATAATCCAGGGGTTCATGAATAATGAAGACACTCCTATCACTTGGGAATTCCAAGGACTTAGAGTCTCTCTCCCAGGGAAGAAGGCCAGTCAAATTTTCACTAGCTTTTAGCATTCTCGTTTTATTTTCCAGATTCAAACTCGTGCATTGGTTGTGAGCTTGAGGAAGTCCAGACACTCTCTGTAGAAGGACACAGCAGGAGCTGGACCTCCTGATTCCCTAACTCAGCGCAGATAACATTATGATAATGGGGAGCTTCAAGATCTCTGGAACAAAGCGCTGCTGCCCCTTGTGCGATCTGGCCCTCGCAGGTTGGTTCCTCAGGGGCTTCATCCTGGGCCCCAGCTCAGGAGAGCCTCGTCAGATCACAGCCAGCCCCTGTGACAGAGGGAAAGAAGAGCATCTCCAAGCAGCCACGGGCACTTATGGCCTCTCACTTCCATCCCTTTTCATTGGCCAAAGAAGTGCTTTTGTCAAGGAACAGCCATGATCTGATCTGAGATTTAGGAAGACAAATTACTGTGCAGGGGATAGAAGGCCAAGGCGGAGACAGGAGTAAAGCAGGGGAGGGGTGTCAGAGGCTGTGGGGGGCAGTCTCATGAGGAGGCAAGGGCAAGGAGGGACCCAGGGGTTCCTGAGGTGTCTAGCTTGGGTAACATGGGGGCATTGGCACCCAGGAGGTCAGGAGGAGCCAATAGAATGTTCTCAGCCTTTGCAGGCTGGTGCTGGAGGCAGCATCTGGGCTTCCAGCCAGCGGGGGAATATAGGGAAAAGAGGACGTTTCTTCATCTCATAAACAATCATCCATCAATAAGCAGACGGCCTTCTTAACCTGAACTCCCCATGTTAACTGAGAGCCAGGAAGACTTTGACCACGCAGGCACGGTTGCATAACTGGTTTCAATGGGCTATTGTTTTCCCGCCTGGACATTTTCCATGATGGAAATGATTCGTGTGCCATGCTGGGCAGGAGACCATATTTAAATGTTTCCCGGGTCTGATCTCCATATGGGGCATGAATTCATGCTTGTGCTAAGGCACAGAGTAAGTAGCAAATGGATTTAATTAACTTCAAGTATTTGAGCCATCATTGTGGGCAGTGGTGACCTAGGGTGTGGGCACCTGCTGCTTCTCAGCCTGGTCGGCCCCAGGAATCACCACGTTTTGTACTTAAACCACTCAAAGGAGTTGGATGGGGGAGAAGCCAGGGTGCAGGTGGGGAAGCCAGGCCGGGAGCCATATGTCCTTAATGTGTTTCTGCTTTTGCTGTGAGGTTGGGCAAGTTGTGACATGTCCTAAAGATTTGCCCAACTGTTCAAGGACAGTGATGGGGTGGGGGAGGACAGGCATCCCAGTTAATGGGAATATGGAAGTTTATAGAGAGCTCCTGAGAGGAATTCTCAATGCCAAGACACCTTCCAGAAAGAAGAAGGGCTTCACTTTCCCTCTCTCTGCCATGCAGTGAACAGGCACCCTACTGTTGGCCTAGGAGTCTCTGCCTAGTGAAATGGTTCTTTCTTTGGATCCACACGTGGGGCCCAGGGGCTCCCCAGAATCCGAGCCTTACTGTGACATGGGTGGCTGCGGGAGCTCATTGCCAGCAGGAAACTGGGCAGGACTGGCTGCCTCTTGGGGCCTCAGCTGACCCAATTATAAGGCTAAATGTCTTTGCCCACTCACTCCTTGACTCTAGCTTTCCCTTCTGTGCAAAAGCGGGCACTCATTCAGGTTCCGTGGAGCAGTGAGGAAAGTGTGGACAGCCGGAGTGGCCCCTTCTTCAGTGCAGAAACCCTTTGGCTGCATTTCTTTGACTTATTTTTTAAAAGTTTATTTATTTATTTTGAGAGAGAGAGAGCGCAAGCACAAGTGGGGGAGGGACACTCCACTCACAGCAGAGCCCAATGTGGGGCTTGAACTCATGAACCCGTGAGACCATGACCTCAGTCAAAGCTGGATGCTTAATGGACTGAGCCACCCAGGCACCTCTATGTTTCTCTGAAGGCTTTGCTTTCCCACTCGCATCTCCCGCTTCTCTCCAGATGAGGGGCTCGCTGCTTCCTGAGTCCTCTAAATTGGAAAACAGGAAAGATTAGTTCCCCTCAACCCACTCTCCCTACACCCAGTAACTCAGGAGCCAAAACAGCTTTCTCTGCGAAGTCGTGGCTGGTCAGTCCACCTCCTCGCATCTGCCGCAGTTTCCTCCTGTGCCCTCCCCACCAGCAAACACTGGAGAGCTGAGCCTGCACCTCGCAGAGCCTCTGTGCCCGGTTCTGGAAGGGACGAAGGCTCTACCGCCAAGGGAACAGGAGGAAACTACTTTGCGGTGGAGTAAAGTGGGGAGACAGAGGCAGGGAGGGACTGCTTCTGGAGGAAGCACTGTGGTCGTGGCCCTGGCGTGCTGGTTTGATGGCTGGCAAGGACTGATCACGGCAAGGGGGCAGGTCGTCTGTCGCCTGGTCCTGTGGTGTGGCTTTGGGAGATGACCCTGACGCCCAGCCACCCCACGGGTTCAGTGAGCCTTCTGATCACGTACAGGCGGTCCTGCTCTGCTCTCAGACAGATGAGGGCCTCTGCAGCTGAGCCCAGCCTGACTCCTAAGAGAAGCGTGGTCTGAAGGCAGCTGGGAGGAGCCTGGCCCGCCATCAGGGGCTGCTGCACAGGGCGATCCTGGCTGCGACGTCACAGGGACTGATGGGGCTGGCTGACTCCTTGACCTTTTGCTATTTGCCTCACTTCTCTTCCCCTCGAGAGCCTGGTTGCTCACGTGCATCCAGGAAGGGGCAGTGGCCAAGATGGAGGGAAGAAAAACCCGAGAGGTGGCACTGTGTGCCTCTGGGCTCTGTGCATGCGTGAGGAGTTTCTCCAGACACAGCTTTTGTCTGCTTCTGCTGCCCTGATCTCTCTCCTGCCCAGGGCTAAGGCATCCCCACTCTCTCTGGTGTTGTATTTTTAGCTATACTGTTCCTTGAAAGCCTTTATGTTTCCTCTGACATTGATTTTCTAGAACAATCCAAGGGTGGGTTGCTTTTATGTTTCTAATTTTCTGTGTTTTGTTTACTATTAGAGCAAACAAAAATGTTAAAAAGACTGTGCATTTGGATAATTCACTTCTCCTAGTGATTAAGGTGGAGGGCATTGAGGGAAGAAGGTGGAGATAGAGGGAGGAGACTTTAGAGTCAGATCCAGCAGCTTTGAATCTGAGCTCACCACTCACTAGCTGTGTGACCTTGGAGAAGTAACTAAACTTCTCTGACCTTCAGTTTCCTCATCTAGAGATTGGTAATAGCAAGTCTCTAGCTCACTGGGTTGTAAGAAATTGAAATAAGATAGTGAATCTATAACTATTTGATTAGTTCATGGTACTCATTAAGAGCTTTTTTTTTTTTAAATAAAAGCTCTTATTGTAGTTAGCCTCAATGTTTTCATCTGTAAAAGGGACAAATAGTAAAACACCATAAACTCAATAATACAGAACTGGCTCTGGAGCAAGGGAGTTTATATAAGGTGAAGCTATCGGGCCTTGTCCCTTGGGCTTAGAGGCCTGGCAGAGGGTAATAGGAGATCTGAGTGGATCTGGGGAGTGACTGAGGAAGGGAAGAGCCAGGCTCATTTAAAGGGATGTGGGGAGGATGCACCTGTCTGTCTCCTTGCCTTGTCCTGAATTGATTTCCTCTCACTGTGCACAGACCTCAACAAACGGGCCAGCAAGAGGGAGGTCTAGGACTCTCACTTAGGGTTGGTTTTCTTTCTGTTGAACTTTTACATCTGGAGTCTTCCTGGGTATAAGGGAATTCTGGGTCATTAAGTGGGGCTCACCATCAGGTTAGAAGCAGTCTCATTGGATTGAAGTGGGGATAATAAGTTCTCCTTGGCCTGTCAGAAGGAAGGAGAATCCGCTTTGCCTAATGATTACACAGCCCCTGAAACACGAATGGCTGAGGGGATCCTTCTCAGTTTTGTACACAGGCCTCTAAGAACACAACTATGGGGAGGTATAAAAGGGAGGAAGAAAGACATGTTTGCCTCTCAAAGTCTCTTCTGCAAATGTTTTCTCAACTTCTAGATCTACGATCACTTCAAATATGGTCTCTAGGATGAGATATTTTGGAACTCATCTGCATGAATGTGATTAATCTTTTCTGTCAACAATCATCAACTCAACTTACCCACAACATGAAATATGTGCAGAGTGGAAGTTCAAGAAGTCTCTTTTCAAAGAGACTTTGATTGCAGTCGTTCTTAATCACCAGAAGTTTGCGTTAGGGTTCATTGAGAAGATCCAACATTTTTGGATGGGTGTAGGAGTGAGAATCAGATCTCTCCTGCATGCTTTGAAGACTCAGGCAATAGTCACCTCCCAAGACGTCTTTGGCTCCAGGCTTGGGGCCGGCTCTAGGCTCCTGTGGGGACACCCCACTCCTCCACCTTTCCCTCAGGGACCCCTTTGTGGCTCCCAACATGCTGTCCTTCAGAAGGCTGGTAGTGCTGGCCACATCTGTTCCTTAGACTGACCAATCCTCATGTTAAGAACGTTTATGTCTGGGGCGCCTGGGGGCTCAGTCGGGTAAGCATCTGACTTTGGTTCAGGTCATGATCTCCTGCTCTGTGAGTTTGAGCCCGAATCCTGCTTTGAATTCTGTCTCTCCCTCTCTCTGCCCCTCCCCCACTCTCACTGTCTCTGTCTCTATCTCTCAAAATTAAGCACTAAAAATTTTTAAATTAAAAAGAAAGAATTCAAATGTCTGATTACTTATTCTACCCCCGCTCCCATTTTGAAAACTCTAGGTCTCTCCCACTAAGAATTATATTTGTTGGAATTAGCTTTGAGGAGACTTTTTGTCACTTGCTTAACCTGCTTAGTAAAAACATAGCCTATCTTTAAATTCCTTTTCCCACATATGCTCTTCCATAAAAATTGTTTTTCTCTCATTTCCCACTCCTCTGCTGACTTCCTTTAGGTATATCCCCACTTCCCCCTTTCTCCTGGGCCTCTTCTAGTCAGGAGATCCTTGTGCTCCCATTAGTTTGCTGGTCTTCTCATTTTACATCTGATTTGCAAAGAAAACTGGCTTTCTCAGACCTTCCCTTCAAGATCTTGCTTGAAATACCATCTAGTGAAGTAATGTATCTGAAAAAAAATCGAAAATCACTTTTCAGTCTCCTTCAAAAATTCTTTCGTCTCTAGTTGCAACACATGGAGCCAAATAGCAGATGGAATACATTTCTTCATCTTTAAAAACACCAAATGCTTTTCTCCTTATTTGATTTTTTTATAGTCACACTGATTCTCCATCTAGCCTGGTCTGTTCTTCATCTCCCAAATCTCCTAGTTCTGTTTATCATGAAAATCATCAGAAACGTGAAAAGTCGGGCTCTCCAGGTGTTCATCCATTTAGGGAGAACGAGCTGGCTTGACGGACGAGCGACATATGGAGGACAGAGAGCCCCACTATAGACGATGACTATAGGTTCAGCAAAAAGACATATGCAAGTCTTCCCCTATTCGCATAGAAAGAGTGTGGGTTCTCACAGCTCCGAGCACACAGCAGTGAATGAAATCTTCACTTCTATAGAGAAGGAGCCAAATCCCCCCAGCTTTATAGGCTGGATAAAACGTAGGAGTGAAAGTCTGCCCAGGTCTCGGATGCTCTGTGTGGCTTCTCTGCGGACTGGTTTTCCATCGTGTTTTGATTTAAGTCTTGCTTAGTCACTTCACACATTGATAAAGTGTGGGCTGTGGATAAACTTGAACATTTAATGCAAGGTATCGATGCCCTAGTCTTTGTGACATTCAGGTAGTAACGATTTGGTGAGAGGCTGAGATAAGCTCATGCATAATTAAAAAATTTTTTTAAATGTCTTATTTATTTTTGAGAGAGAGAGAGTGTGGTGTCAGGGGACGGTCAGATACAGAGGGAGACACAGAATCTGAAGTAGGCTCAAGGCTCTGAGCTGTCAGCACAGAGCCCGACGTGGGGCTCGAACCCATGAATCATGAGATCATGACCTGAGCCGAAGCCAGATGTTCAGCCGACTGAGCCACCCAGGCATCCTTGCTCATACATAATTATGTTCCAAAAAGAATGCAACAACCAAGAGAGAGATTTCATGAGGGCCAAGATCATATCCTTCTGAGCGCACAAAAGAAACAAAATCTGCATTAGAGGGCAAGGAAGCAAGAGAGGAAGGATTAATTTGGGGAGTTGAGGAATTAATGGAAGAAAGCCTATCCGTATGATTCAAAATCCTATTATTATCACATGCTTATTCTATAACAATATGTATTTTACTTAAAAATGAAAAAATGAAAAAATGAATTTTATAATTGATTATAAAAATAATTACAGCTCTATTTACCATTCTGTTGCTGAGGACAACAATATTTTAGGCCAGTTTTCTCTACCTTCATTAAGAACTTAATAATAGTTCACAAAATCATAAATATTGATAATTTTTTAATGGAACTAGAAGTTAACCTACAAACTGTTGTCTTGCATAACAGAATGGCAAATAGGACTGCAATTAATTATTAATGAACCAGATCCTTGCAGTGATGTAACATTCGCCAGGCTTTATGGAGCTACCCTTCCATGCTGCGCCCAAGTGAAGACGATTCAGCACTCAGCCCTTACCTCCCCACCCCTGTTCTTGTGTTGTATCCGGCCTACTACCGCAAGGAAACAAGTGCTTGGCTGCTCTTTCTTTCTGAAGAATAGACCTTCCCACTCGGGGCGCCTTGGGGCCCCTGGTTTCCCAGGACCGTGTGCAGAACAGTTGTGTCCTAGAGAGATTGAATTTCTCTGGCGGTTCCCTAGGGGTTGCCCTGGCCTTTCTAACTGGCAGCCTGGTGGGATTCTGAATTCCCAGCACACGGCTCTGTCACGTGGGGAATAGAACTAGAAATGCAGACCGCAGGCCTCTGCTCCGGGCATGTCCCTGCTCATTGAACTTCTCCGCAGGTGAGAAGGGGGCTACAGATTGAATTTTGAGGTCCCCTCCCCGATTCACACATAGAGGGTCTAACCCCAATGTGATGGTATTTGGAGGTGGAGCCTTTGGGAACTAATTGGGTTGAATTGAGGTCAGGAGGGAGGCCCCAGGGTGGGGTTCCTGTCTTTGTAAGAAGAGGAAGAGACCCCGAGCTGTCTCTGCGATGTGAGGACACCGTGGGAAGGCAGTCGCCTGTGAGCCAGGAGGCGGGCCCTCACCGGGAACTGAGTGGCTGGCGCCTTGATCTTGGTCTTCCAGCCTTAGAACCGTAAGAACTAAATTCTGGCTGTTTCAGGCACCCACTCTGTGGTGTTTTGTGAGAGAAATCAGTGCTGGCTGACATGACAGGGCCCAAAGGTCCACAGTCACCTGCTTGCCTGGCTGGCCTGCCCCACCTCGGGCCGGTGCCCTGACTCCGGCACAGGTGAAGCCCGGGCCCTGGCAGGCGCCTGTTGAGACCCCAGAACGGCATTTGCTCGGATCTCCTCTACCGGTGTGGTGGCTCCTTCCAAGCAACAGAGGGGGAACGGCAATAGTTTTCAGGGAGTCATGAAGTTCTTTTAATTGTTCCTTTTTGCTCCTCAATTGCAGTGTGTATCTTTTTTTTAAGGTTGGAGTTTTTAATACAGGGGTTTACTCCCCTCCCCTTTTTGTAGCTTGCAAACTACACTATATTCTGGGTTGACTTGCGGCTTGGAGCACAGGGGAGCTCCCCTTCCTGAGGCACGGATCATAAGCCCTTTGGACTCGAGATACCCAGAAGAAAAGCAGGATTGTTAGGGGGCCTGGGGCATAAGCAACTAGGGAAATGAAAAGAGAAGAGGGACAAAGGAGTGCTTTCGAGAAGGAGGAAATGCAATGGCAGAAGCGAGAGGAAAGAAGAAGCTGAGGAGTTGGAAGGTGAATGTTTAGGGGAGCCAGGGGTGCTGCTCACAGCTGCTCCGAGTCGCAGGGGCCAGTGCACTGCCTCTGGCCTGGGCTGGAAGCTGGCTCAGGCAGCAAAGGGGAGGCCAAGGACAGGGCCCAGAAGTCAGTGCTTCGCGAAGGGGGCGGGAGCCCAGCCTGGCTGCCTTGATCCACTTGTGTCCTTATAAACTAGGGCATCGCCGAAGGCGGGAAGCAGGGGTGAGGTCATATGCGTGAGAAGCTTGGCCTTTATCCCAGCTGCTTTCATGGAACCCAGTGTTTACCTACTTGAGCACAGGAAGGGGAAGCCGGGCATGAGGCCAGAGTCTCTTCTGAGGAGGCAGAAGTTTTGGTTTATTGACCTTCCTGAGAGCGGGAGTGACTGGGACCTCTCTGTCCCACCGGGCGCAGGCCTGATGGGGGCCAGGGACACTTCTTTGGGCAAAAATAGGTTCTTCCCAAACCTCTTCCTTCACATTTCTACAGCCCAGGAGCTGCCCAGGAGAAGAATACTGCCTCCCCCCACTAAGGTTAAAGTTTGGCTGAAGGCTCCAAGTCCCTTTCCTGCACAGATTTGCTAAGGGGAACTTGGTGCTCTCACTGCGAAGCCCACTCTGCTGGGAATGATTGAGCTTAAGAGTCTCCCCCAGGACACGGCCACTTGTGTCATTGGGAGTGACAGAAGCACCAAGGGAAGGCCTCTTTGGGGCTTGGCAGATGGGGGCGGGGGCTGCCTGGCAGGGAGTAGCGCTCAGATAAGCAAATGGGCAAAATGAGTAAAGTGACAGCCAGGCCTGGGAACCAGCGCCGGGGGACTGGCTGAGGGAGTCAGAAAGTTCCAGGCTGGCATCGGAGCTTAGCCATCGGGGCCAGTCTCCAGGCTTTCGGGAGACGGAGGGTGGGGGCCCTCCAGCACCTAAGGAGTTATGAGGAGTGAGGCCCAGGGTGGGTATCATACTAGACTCCCACCCCTTCTCCTGCCTTCCTTCTCTCCCCTCCCGCCTCTCTCCCACATGCTGGAGCGACATGCCAGGTCTTCCCTGTGCAGATCCTTTTGATTGGCTTTGTAGGATGGAAGCCATCCACTTTTGTATTCATCAGACATTTGTTTAGGCCCACGGACTCAGCTAGGAGCCCTGGCAGGACAGGCGACTGTCAAAGCTGAGACCTTCTCTTCGGGGGGGTACTCCCTCTTGTCCATCATGATGATAACTCTGGCACAGAGCGGGCCGCAATTCAGGGGTGTGGAAATCAGTCGAAAATTGGGCGAGTTTCCATTGAAAGAGGAATCTGAGGGAGGTGATGAAGGCGTAATCTCTGACAGGGATATTTGGTCAGATCCACGTGGGGCAGGGACCTGGGGGGTGCGAGCAAGAGACTAGGGGGGAGGTCTAGAAGGATGGGCCATGCCGTGGGATCTGAGCGCCCGGGAGGCCTTTGTCCAGGGCTGGTTCTGCGGTGGCCAGATGTCAGGTGACAACAGCCTGGGGCCACTGGGAACACCAGCTGCTGGCTCACCTGGAATGTTCCTCCCTCAGGTGCCAAGGACGCCCCGCCCCCTGCCCCCAGTCAGAGGTGCCGGACCCTGGGAGGTAACGGTCACTTCACATGAGACATTGTCTCTTGGAACAAGGCCTTGGAAATTTGACGGAATTTATAAAAACACATACAGAGAAAAGCAAGAATGATTTTCCACAGTGATTAAAAAAAAAAAAAAAACCAAACACACGCACACACACCACACATCAGGCCTGCGTAGCTCTGAGGTACAGTCTGTTGTCGGCACCATCAGAAGGGAAGAATTTGCATGTGATTTCTATTAAATGGGAAAGTTTTCTCAGACTGCTCTGGAGGTCCTGTTCCCAGTTTGGTTGAACTTCACAAATCCTTTCTCCGAACATGTGTGCAGAGTTCAGCTCGGTTTGCAGTAGGTAGGAATTAAAAACAATCCCGTTTCTATACCTCTAAAAGAATCGATCCCGCTTCCCTCGGCTGCCTTCCTCACTTCCAGAGGGAGGTCTCTGAGGACTAATTGGCTCACTGGACACATCCGAGCCGAACTCGGACCCGACCATTCCGTGAGGCCGCCCTGGCCAGCCCGGCCCAGCCTCGGACCTCCCGAGTGGAAGACGTGCCCCGGGCAGACAGGCCATCTCTTTCGAAATCCAGACCAAAACATTTTATGATTTCTGTTTAGGAGCCCTCAGGTTCTACCCCCTTCCCTCCAAACGATTTCACTTCTCTCCTCAAAGTGTAGGTGGACCTGCCTGCCATCCCTTCACCCTCTCAGCTTTGGGAGGCTTCAAAACCTCAGTTTCCCCTGCAGGAGTGCAGCCGGGGCCCTAGGAAGGCTGCCCCACCAGGATACAAGGCCAGGGGATCTGGGGTGACCGCTGGCAGAAGTAGATCCCGTATTGTAGCCGGCAGGACTACAGGTCCAGATGGGAAGGAACGCCCGGGGTCCCCGACAGTAGGCACGCCTCTGTCGCTAGCCAGGAGGGACCTGTGACTGAGAGGCAGCTGGCCATTTGCAGACAGCCTCAGACTGAGGTTCCGTCCACATCCTGGGGGCTCTGTCTCCCTGGGTCTCATCTGTGACACCCCTCCTCAGATCTCCCTGGGGGACATGTGACAGGAGATGGGCTGGCTAAGGGCTGCGGCCCTGGAGAGCGCACAGGCTGTTTGCCACATGGCTCCAGGTCCCAGTCCCCCTCTCTCTTGTCTGCCTACATCTAAGCCTCTCACAAAGGTCCTGCTGTGCAGGGCTGAGCAGCGGCTGCAGAGCAAGGAAAGGGTGCATCCGGCCTGTCCCGGGACAGCTGGCTGTTGGCAGTGGGGTCCCCGGGCCATGGTGGCCTTCCTGGCCCTTCTCCTCCCCGACTCCACTTGCTAGCTAGAGAGAGCCCAGGAGCACTGTCGGTGATGGGGAGAGCAGAGGGGAGGAGGGCGGGAGGCGGTGTCCAGTGTGTGTGAGCTACTGCATGTGGTTGTGAGTGTGTGTTGTGTGTGTGAGCGTGTGGTGTGTATGGTTGTATTTGAGTATGCTGAGGATGTTACTGTGAGTGTGGTGTGTGTGTGTGTGTGTGTGGTGAGTGTGCATGGCTTTGTGAGTGTGCTGAGTATGTGTGAGTGTATATGGTTTTGTGTGTGTGGTGAGTGTGTGTGTATGTGTGGGGTGTGTTTGGTTGTGTGTGTGTGGTGAGTGTGTGTGTATGTGTGGGGTGTGTTTGGTTGTGTGTGTGTGTGTGTGTGTGTGTGTGTGCAGGGTGTGTGGGTGTGTGTGAGGCGGTGAGGGTCATTTCTGAGGTTCCCTCCTGCTCTGAACCTCCCTCAGGCCGAGTGTGGACCAGGCTGTGATCTTAGAGCCCGGGAACAAGAAGGCAGAGGGACAGGTAGCGTCTCCTCAGGCCCAGGAGGCCCCAGGCCTCTCAGAAGTGACAGAGCAGCTCCTGCGGCTTCCCTGCCCCCACGCCTTCCCTCCCGGCCTCGGCCCAGCTCTGACCCTCAGCTCCCCTCATCCTCCACGATGCTCCTTTGCCAAACTTCTCAAATCTTGGGAAGCAAAGGGCACTGGGGACTTAGGGTCATTGAGTCCCATCTGTGGTTGAATCTGGGCCACAGGCTCCTTCCAAGGTCACCTCCTCTGTGCCCCGGGCACATCTGATGAGGAGACCTCGTCACGCCAACATGGCCCGGCCCCTTGGGAGGGTTTTGACTCCTAGGCTTGGGTGCCTTGAGCTGAGCTCTGTGTCGTCACAGAGCAAAACGGAGCACGGTGGCATCTTCCCACACACTTTGGCTCTCTTCATTCAGCTCCTCTTGCATCTGCTGTTTCAGACCAAACGGCTTAGCTCCTCAGCCCTCAGTTGTTTGGGTCCGTCTCCTGAGAGCATCTGTCCTGTCGAACAGGTGCCTGTAGGGAGAAGTCCCGCTGGGCGGGCAGAGAACCCAGATTCTGTCACGTTAGCCTGTAATCTAGGGACCACATCTTCCTCTCAAGATTACCAAGAGGGTGAAATTCAAATGTACGTGACTGCACTTTTCAAAGTATTATACAGATTAGATTAGAAATCTTTTTTCTGACACCCTCTTCTAGTAACTTCCTCAGTGTTCCTCTTGTCTCTGCTATTACGTTTTTAAGATTTCAATTTAATATTAATTTTCATTCAATGTCAATAGTAGTATTTAGTATTTGAAAAGAAGTGTGAGGCTTTTTGTAATGTGCTCTGGAGTCACTGTTCTGGCCCAGGAAAACTGGTCGGCTCCCCGACTCTGAGTACGTTTCCTTTGGTGACGAGTCTTCAGGGCTGACACTTCTGGGGGGCTCCCCAGAGCCGTGGCCAACCATTTGCTCACTCACCCACTTCTCACTTGCCTCGCAGCCAGGCATGGCACATGGAACCCACAAGGGCAAGTGTGTGAGCCGTGTGGGAGACACCGGGAGCCCGTTCTGCCTTGGGGGTTATCCTGTGCAGCTGTGAGGCCCTGGTCTGGGACGGGCTTCTCGGAGCCTCGGGAGGGAAGACTAGAGAGAGATGCTGTGTCACAGCTACTGAACCAGCCCCAGCACCTTCCTCCTGTTCTGTTACTCAGTAAACGATGAATTCTTTTCTCCTTTAAACCATATGGCCGCATCCAGTCTGCTGTCTGGTTTTGTAAATTGAGTTTTACTGGCACACGGCCAGCCTCATGTGCGAGTTCATGGTCCGTGGCGCTTTGGGGCAGCAAGGGCGGGCGTGGGCTGTGTACTATCCAACCTTTGAAGAATAATTTGCTCCTTCCTGATTTAAATCATTGGCTAGTTGGGTTTTGATTACTCTCAGCCGAATGCCTCTGATCTGACCTCGTAGCAGAAAAGCGACCTCAGGGAGCTTCTGTTCACAGTAACATGTGGCCAAGAGAGGGCTGGTCAGGGCCGGTGTGCATCCTGCTCCTTCGCTTCGGGTGGACGCCACAGCCTCAGAGTCGTCCAGGTGGGAGAAAGCACTGATTTTTCCTTCTTTCTGTGTATTTGTTTTTACTAAACAAATTTTTTTAATGTTTCTTTATTTTTGAGAGAGACAGAGTTCAAGTGGCGGAGGGGCAGAGAGAGAGAGAGAGGGAGACGCAGAATCCGAAGCAGGCTCCAGGCTCCAAGCTGTCAGCACAGAGCCCGAAGCGGGGCTTCAACTCACAAGTTGAGAGATCATGACCTGAGCCGAAGTCAGAAGCTCAACCAACTGAGCCCCCAGGCACCCCTCCTTCTTTGTATTTTTTAAATTTTGGGAGCAGAGAGAGCTCTCCTGGAAGCCTTTCATAAGACCCTCACCTCTTCCTTCACATGGAGCGGAGCAGTGTCACAGGCCTACTCCTAAACCAGCCCCTGGTACTCGTCGGTCCCTTGGAATAATCCGGATCTACCCAGTGGAGGGAGGAGGGCATTAGACACGAGAGGAAGGGCCAATGTGGAGGTTGCCGGCCCCACCTGCCATGGAGGCGCGTTTCAGTGCCTTCGACACGGAGAGCTGTTTTCTGCAGAACGAGGGCCTCAGACAGTCTAGTGACGGAGGAGCAGCGCATCCTGCTAGCATGTTCTAAGTATTTCCCGGGGATGAGGCTCGGGGCTGGTCACCCAGGGCTGGTGGCCTAGTTAGAGAGACAGGGACCGCTCTTTTGTCACAAGCACTGTGCTAACAAAGGACCAACGATGGTAAAAATGAGATGGGAAGCTGGCATCACGTGTACTGCCCTCTCTTAAACTCAGAGAGGTGAAGAATCAAATCGTTTAAGCCTCCAAGGTAGATGTGGAAGGCACATCTGGGGGCAGAGGGTGGCGCTTTCCACCCACCTCTGACCCCCAGCCTTGGGCTCGAGAGTGTTCGTTCTCCGTGAGAACAGCGTGGACATTTCCACGGCACATATCATGTGCCAGTGGCTTCCCAGTGATTGGCATGCCATAGCTCACTTAATTCTCCAAACACCCTGGAGGCCAGGCCTCATCACCACTCCGTTTCTTAGAAAAGAAACCAAGGCCCAGAGAGTTCTGGCATTGGGCCCCACTGGGAACACTCGGGCCGCCACCAGGACGCTGTGGCCTGGTGTGTGGCTCCGGTGACTGTGAGCTTCAGCAGCAGATGATGTAGACTTTGTCGGGGGTCTGTGCCGGCCTCGGGCGCTGGTCCCCCCGAGCACACAGAGACTGTCCACGAGCTGGGTGAGGCACCCGCAATGTTCCCGGTCTGCAGATGTGTCTTTCTCGTCTTTAGTAAACGTGAGGGAAGGTCGGATAAGAATTCAATTCAGCAGGTTTACAGAGCAGTTTCTGGGTGCCAGGGTCTTCTGTTACATGCTGAGTACTCAATAAATGAGACACAGTCCTGGCCCTGAGGGACCCCGGGGCACTGGTGGAGTCAGGCAAGACAGCAAGTAATGGCAGTGATGACAACTCGGTCAGGGGCCAGGGGCTTGGGGGTGACAAGGGGCGGGGGCTGCTCAGGGAAGTGACACTGATTCTGAGCCTTAAACCATGAGTGACAGCCCCTCCCCGGAAGGAGAAGCATAGGGAACCCCTAGAGTTTCTTCTGGTCTCATTCTTGGTCATTGGGATTCTACAGCTATTAGTTTCACATTATGTCTTATAGGATTTTCCTAAACTTTCCCACATGGGGCTTCATTCCTTGGACGGGGCCCCCTGTGGGAAGCAGCACCCCATTACCTTGCTGTTATATAGGTCAGGGGAGAGAGGGGCTAAAGCCCGAAGGTTGGAGTTCAGGTCTGGATAGACTCAGAGGGGATCGCCTTTCCCACCAATATGGCCTCTGTGTCCCTGAGCAAGGCACCATTTATTTGCAAAATATTTGCTGTAAGCTGGGCACCATGTTAGCAGCTGGAGATGGAATGGTGTCCCCGACCGGCAAAGTCCCTGTCATCATGAGGTCACACAGGGGCTCAAAGGAGGCTGCATGCTTCTGGGTCAGACGTCTGGGAGGGAGCACAGTTCTGGAGGAAGGCAGGGACAGGCTCTCATCTGGGGAGTAATAGTGTACATGCCCCATAAAGCTGTGTTAGAGGAACAAATGGACTGCACTTCAGTTTATAAAGCACTAAGAGGGTAGCCGAGTGAAAAAATATGAGATCATTTATTCCAGCTCCATAGCCTCAGTAGCCGGTAAGCATTTCTTGCCTCAGACAAGAGGCAGAAGCAGTCCACCTTCTCAGGCTTACTAAAGATGAGACGGATAAGACACCTTGGAGGGAGACCCCTGTTCTGCCCTGTGTCAGGTGCTGGAGACACAGAGATGAGTAATAAGTGGCCTTTGCTTTCAGGGAGTTCAGGGGCTGGTGGTGGGTGGTTCAGGAAGCCGTGTTCATGGACTCAGTCAACAAACATGTATTGTTTGTCTCCGGCTTCTCGGGGCTATAGCTGCCCAAGTACACAGTCCCCGCTGCTACAGAGCATCCCTGGCAGAATCTGAGTGTGGGGGCGGTCTCAGGCAGCCGCTCTCGATGCCTCACCTGGATTTACTGCCTCGTCTGTCACCTGTCACCATCAGAATGGTCCAATCCATGCCCTGGCTGCCCTGGCTGGTTCCTGTTCTTGCTCCCATACTCCCAAGGTGTGACCGTGACAGTGCGCAGCTCATCTTTCTTGTTATCACTGCACCCCAAGTGCCTGGCACGTGGCAGGAGGGCAGTAGATATTTTTCAATAAATTAAATAAGCGAACGCCCAAATGTACAATCACACCTGGAGATAGCGAAGGCTCCCTGGCAGGAGGGTGTGATGAGAGACAGAAAGGGCAGTGCCCCGAGGAGCCCTTGGAGCTAGTACCGGAAGACCAAGGAGGAGTGGGGTTGAAAATCGGAGGGGGTGGCCACAAGGGTGTTGCAGGCAGAAACTGGCTGGATCCGATCTGTAAAGGGAGTTTAGCCTGCAGGGAAGCGTGAGGGAGACATTGATTTGCTCTGTGGACAGGGGAGGAGGGCTGGGTGGGGAGGTCCCTGCCAGAGGTGGCATCGGAGCTGGTCCCTGCAGGAAGCAGAGTGTGTGGCCAGGGAAGGAGCGGGCATGCCTGGTGGAGGAGCCACAGATACAAAGGCCAGGAGGTGTGAGCACATCATGTTCCAGCAGCAAACAGCCCTACATTGTCATGCGCAGGGGCTGTGGGGAGTGGGGGATAAGTAGGAGCCTGAAACGCTAGCATCTCAGCTAGCAGGCTTGGTGGGAAAAGCCAGTGGTGACAGGTTCTCATGGTTTTTCTCTTTGCCTCCCTGCGGCCACTGTCGTGTGGATGACTGGCTCTGTCCCTGAGCTTCTGAATCCTCATGAGGGGAGACGCCAGATGGTCTCTAAGCTTGTGTCCAGCTCTGCCCTGAGATTCTTTCATGAGCCCAGGGATGGTGGAAAACCAGTTACCCGAGAGAGAGCCCTTGGTCTCCACTAAACACTGTCCTGCTTGTTGTTCAGGGTGACTCAGGGCAGGCCTGCAGTGCACTGTGCTGGTGACAGGGGCTCTCTGCCCTCTGGCTGGCCTGTCACTGAGACAAGGCAGGGATGAATACTAGGCATTCCATGATATGCTTGAGCTCTGTGGCTCTCACCAGGCCCAGGTGTAACTGGCCCCGTTCTTGACAGTTCAGGAGGGGAAACTGGTCGGGTCTTGCCTTTCTAGTGGAATACGTCACCATCCGGAAACCGCATCACCTGAGTGGAAGTTTCTTTGGTAGGCAATTAAAGAGATCGCCTGGGTCAAGTAAAGAATAGATTGGTCTCAAAAAGAAACACATATTAAAAAATAAAAAAGAATCGATCAGTGAAAGGCAAGGAAGAATTGGCACTTTAAATACTACAACTTTGCTGTAGGAACTTATGAGTGTTTCTTCATGAGAGCAACACAGTAATGCCTAACGCCTTGTTGGAAGGGGTGGGTTCCCTGGGTCCAAAGTGTATGAAGCCCAAACGGTTTTCATGAGCTATTCATAAAATTTAGCTGATAAATTTAGCCTGTCTTTTCTCAGTGCTGTTGCACACGGTTGTACCGGCCTCCCTGTGCACAGCCTGTACAGCCATACACAGAGACCGGGCTAGTCTACAACTCATTTATTCTATAGCATTTCTTCAACATTTTTTGGTACTAGGTACGTGGTAGGCAATGGGGATTCAAAGTAGACCGCGGTAGGTCTCAGCCCCCAGAGAAAGACAGATGGATAGGACAACCACGTAGGGCAGTGTGGTAATGTTCTGGAACCTGGTCTGGATCACTTGGTGGAAGAACCCAGCGGCACTCAGAGATCTTGGAAGGTAGGAGGCTCAGAGAAGATCACTGTCCAGATGTATGAGCCCCTAGCGTAAGCACTGGGAACAATTTATAGTCTGTTACTTCTGCATTAGTAATTGGGTGTGGGCTGCAAGCGGAGCAGGAAGAAGAACCCAGAAGGGGAGTCTTTGGACAGGGGACTGGAATTCCCCTATCAGTCCTGCCAGACATCTTATAACATAATTTTTCCTATCAGTAACTGTTTTGAAAGAAAGTTCTGGAAGGGCACTGTGGGAGAGTAAGGAAGAAGCCTGTAGCCTGGACTTGGTGACAGTGGAGAGAAAGAGGACTACACCAGGAAAGCGTAGCTGTGAGTGGGCTTCCTGACATTTGCTAAGTTCTCCTGGCCCAGAGAACCTGAAACACCTTTCAAACTCTGCCCCTGGATCCTCATTCTTCTAACAGCATGGCATTAGTGCAAGCGAATTTTCCCTGTCCTTGGGGATTCGGCCGGAGGAAGATCGAGTGGGACCGGGAGCCTACTCTGATCTGTGTCTGGGTGGCCTGGCCTGCCCCCTCCCAAGGTCAGAGGGTGGGCAAGAGGGCTCTGCCGTCCACCTCCAGTGGTACAGGATTTTAATCTCAGCCTGTTTTTGGTGGGAATCACTATTGAAATCAAGTGTCAAATGGTTTTCAAACTATGAAAACATAATGCAGAGGCACGTCTCTGATTCAGACAGCGGGGGTCTTGTAATCAACCAAGACTCAAAAGTAAGCCCAAGGCTCTGATGAACCCCAGCAGCCGTTCTCAACTCTGGACAGGGAAGTGACTGTATCAAGGGACCCCCAAGCCCTCACTCATAAACGTGTTCACTCCCACAGTGACCAACATGGCATCTTCCCCCAGGCCTGTCCTCTCTCAGGGATGCGTCAACCTCCGCCCTGGCCGCCACCCAATCTCCATGTCCTTGTTTACTCCCTGACCTTCACCTGGACACCAGCTCCTGTCCCCGCTCCCTCCCATCTCCCCCTAATTACTGCAGGGGTCTTTCCGCTGAGCTCCCGCCCCCTTGTCAATCCACCAGCCCCCTCAGCACCCTGAGGGGGCTTTCTTAGCTGCAAATCAGATCAATTTTTCCAAACCAGCCCAAGGCTCTTCATTCACCTCAGGATAGAATCTGAATTTCTTCCCATGGCTTCCAGAGCGGCCCATTATCAGGCCTCTGTTTAGCTCTTGATTCTTTCTCCACCTCCCCCCCCACCCCCCAGCATCATAGGGGTCTGCTCCAAGTACGAAGACTTGCTCTTAGTCCTCAGAACATGCTGGTTCTTTTGTGTCTCTGACTTTTGCACATGCTGCTCCATGGCCTATATTGTGTGTCCCCAGTTAGCTAACTCCCTCTTCTCTTTTATTCTTTTTAAATGTTTATTTACTTTTGAAAGAGAGAGAGAGAGACAGAGCATGAGCAGGGGAGGGACAGAGAGAGGGAGACACAGAATCTGAAGCAGCTCCAGGCTCTGAGCTGTTAGCACAGCCCCATATGGGGCTTGAACTCGTGAACTACGAGATCATGACCTGAGCCCAAGTCGAACGCTTAACCAACTGGGCCACCAGGTGCCCCTCTCTCTTTTCTTTTAGGACCTCCTATCCCTTGCTCAGCCGGGCAAGGTGCTCAGCTACATACTTCCACGGTGTAACAGGGGATCTGAGAACCAGCTCAGAGTGTCCTGATTCTTTCCTGGGTCTTTCCTTAGACTGATTGCTGCTAGGGCCTGGTGGAGTATGGTTGATCAAGTCGCATCGAACAAACCTCAGAGAAGGCCTTCAGTCAATGTATACTGAACGCACAAGGAATCTGAATTCCCAGGGAGAATTCGAAGAAATAAGTTATTTGGGTTTCAGATACTTGATGATGTCAAATATGCTGTTAATTCGGTTGGAATGCCTTCAGCTGCAATGACATAAAGCCTCAAGTAACGATGCCGTGTGAGAAATGCACATGCTCTTGTGAAAGACCCACCCACTGCATGTGACTGCAGGACAGGTGGTCCCCTGGTGTTGCCGGGAGGAGAGCCATCCTCTGGAAGCTTTGCCCACAGTTCAGTTTGCTTTTTGCCCTCCTGATAACTCTGAGAACCATCTAGATCTTGTTCTGTCTTAACTAGCTGGCATAGATTCTAGTTGAGGGCAGCTAACAACTCCATCAAGTACGAATCCTTTATTTGAGTCCCACAAAAATGTCAAGGCGATTGAATGTCTGGTTTTATGGAAGTAACTGGGAGATGTGTGAGAGGCGGCTTTGGAGGCATGGAGGTGCTAGGAGCCGATTCCCAGGAGGAGAATTGGTCTCTGCTGAGACTCCACGTGTACCCCCAAACCTGTGTTCCTCACACTCAGTTACCGAATGTTAGACTCAGCAGGGATGACAAGTGTCCTAGTGGAAATGTTCTCATTTAATGGAGAGAGACAGAGATGCTCAAATCTCATCACTTAGAGGCTAAGTGTGACTCAACGCCTGGAGACCAGGGGGTGTTTCTAGAGATCCACACTGCCCAAGGCCAGCTGAGCAGAGACAAAGCGGAACAGGAACGCCCCATAACTGGCTTAACGACAAAGCTGTATGACTGTCAAAGGGCCGGCCGTAAGCGGTTTGTATCCCGTGAGCGACTCGCCCGAGGTTCCTCTGCGCTCAGCACAGCCAGCTGTACACGTGCAGAGCCCGACCTCTCGGCAGACAGGCCTGGGGTCAACACCTTGCTGTCTAGAGTCTGAGCCTCGGGCCTCACACTCCACAGTCCTTGGGTTTTCCAACACTATCCATTATAGCATTTTTACCTGGAAGGTTTAATTAGATCCCGAGTTTTCTCTCTCCATGGGTTTAACTTCAGATTTCAACGTCTTACACATTCTTTTCCCCTGCACCTGCCACCCAGCCTCCCCACCCCGGAGCAGTGGGCCTGGTGCCTTTGGAAGCTGCATTTTCTCTGGCCAACTTTGGGGGATCACTAAGTGCTGAAAAGCTCTAGCGCTTCATTTGCCCCCATTATGACCGGTCTGTAGCGGGGAAGGCACTTCTGTGGGTGCCCAACTCGCTGGAGCAGTAGCAGCAGCTTCTGGAGCAGAGAGCCCTGCTCGCCAAGCTGCCCCTAGAAAGGTGCTGGGGAGAGATAAGGGGTAGAAACCGCTTTAAAAGTTAATGAGCTCAGTGAGCCTCCCAGGGCTCTGTCTTCTAGGCAGCTCTGCAGCACTTTGAATTTCCACTCCCTGTGGATCAGGCTCCTGCGGAGCCCAGCTGGTGTTTAACCCTTTCAGGCTGCTCAGACCCTCCCACCCCTATAAAGAAGGAAGGGGTCCCTCTGGCCTCTTCCAGGATTCATCAGCTGTTCCACATCTCTGGTCATTGCTCTGGGAGATCCCAGCCTCCCAGACCAGCCGGGCCCTGAATGCATGCACATCACTATTCCCTTCCGCTGCCCTTGACCAGGTGACTGTGGCGTCACCTCCCCGCCGCCTCTGCTCCACTGCCCGGCCCGGTCCCAGGACCTGCCTCTCCCTAGCTCATTGGCTGCATGCAGGCTGCTGGGCCATGAGCACCCCAGAAGCTCAGTCCCGAATTCAGAGATGAGAACAGGGGTTGAGGGACCAGGCTGGGGGGCTGCTCAGCCTGGCTCTCTCATTTAGCTGAGCCCGTGAACAGAAAACCAACTTCCTTAGGCCTCAGGGCTGTGTCTGCAAACTTGCCCTTGATCTGTGGTGCAGGGGAGGAAAAGCACTTTTTCTCTATGCTCTGAGAGTCTCAGCTGAGATCCTGTAATAAAAAGGCGAATTAGGAGGGACAAAGTGGCAGACGTTTCATAATGTGTGTGAATGTGTGTCTCCTACATACATGGGAGACACTCAGGAACACAGAATAAACCCCAGGAACAGCTGAAGCCATGGCCTTAAATACCGTCTTCAGCTTAAGACAAAAAAAGATGGTGGGGAGACAGGTAAGAAAGCCTGTTAGTGGGAAGTCACCGGGAAAGCCCGGGAAACAGGGTAAGGCTGTTGTGCGGGTTTAAGTCCTTCCGCGTCGGTAAGAGTTTCCTGGCACTGAGGGGGAGAAACCCTTACAAACAGAGATTTCCTTCGTAAATGTGAATATCCCTTACAAAAGAATACCTTCTACTAGGTTTGCAGAGTTCCTCCTGTGTCTGCTGTTTCTTAAAAACAATCATTTCAAGGTCATCCCTATGCCAAAGAGGCATACTTTGGGGGTCATGTTCTCTTCTTCACTGGTTTCCATGCCTGGGAGGGCAGAGGAAAGGTTCTCAGAATCACTGGGGCTTTGAAAAGAATTCTCATGTTGTCGTTTCAACATCTGGAGGAAGAAGAAAGGGGACACAAAGGGTTCACACACACGCACACACATGTATGCACACGTGTATTTTTTCATTTTTGGAGAGAAAAAGACCTCTAGTCTGACTATTCTCTCCTTTAGCTGTAAAACACTGGACTAGATTAGGGATTCTTAAACTCCTGGCTGTATACAAGAATTTCTCGGGTTAGATTGGTTACGAATTCAGAATCCCGGGCCTCTCCGCACAACCCCTAGGGGCAGGACCTAGGAACATGTATTCTAATAAGTCCCCTGGGGTATCTTCATACTCAGTGTGATCACTGGCGGGGGTGGGGTTCCCTGGAAGTCTCCAGCCCCCTGTTGAGGCCCAGGGAGTAGGATGCTCTAGATTTGTGAGGCGCTTGGACCCCTCTTCCCACCAGGCCTTCAGAATTTCGTGGGGACATCCCGCACCACTCCCTCCCCCAGCCTGGGAAGGTCACTCACCAGTCAATTCCTGTAGCACAGAGCGAAAGGTGCTCCCTCTGATTGGAGACAGACAGGGCTGGGCTCGGCTGTGCAGTGGGGAGGGAGCCGGGGCGGTCTGCTTCACCACGTCTGTGCAAACGTGATGTAAAACCCACATCCTCTCTGCTCACACGGTGGGGAATGAGGGAGCCCACAGCCCTCTGCCAAAGGGCCAGGCCTCACTCCACTGCTCAGCCCACTTCCATTCAGTGCAACAAACTTGAGTGCCCAGCACGGCTGAGCCCCTTTTCTAAATGTGTGTGCCCCTCCCCCGCACCTCCCCAGCCCCTCTCTTCTGAGCCAGTCCCTTGCAAATCCATTAGGTATTAAAAGATACATTCCTGGGGGTACCAGGGGTGGTTCAGTCAATTGCTCATCCAACTTCAGTTCAGGTCATGATCTCACGGTGAGTTTGAGTCCTGTGTCAAGCTCTGTGCCGACAGCTCAGAGCCTGGAGCCTGCTTCGGATTCTGTGTCTCCCTCTCTCTCTGCCCCTCCCCCGCTTACACTGTGTCTCTCAAAAATAAATAAACATTAAACAATAATAAAAACCAAAAGAGAAGTTCATGCAACCCTGTTGTCTTCAGTGTTTGAAGCTGTATTGTGGTATGAGGCTGTTGGCAAACAGAGGAGAGTCCTGTCTGACTGCAAGCACCCGAGGGCTCACGGAAGTCAGACGATGGGGACCGAGATCTCTGCCTGGCTTTGGCACCCGTGGCTGGCCTGGTCCTCTTGGCCAGGAGCCCACTGCTGGCTGGTGCTGTCTTCCTGTTGAACAGAAGCATTTCCACAGAACAACAACATCAGACAAAACCACCGTCCCTCCGTGATGGCACCAGACAAAGACCAGACCCCCCAGGACCAGTCTGAAGTCAGCATGCACACTGTCTGGCCACGAAAGACCTAACATGCCCCCCTCCCATCCCCATGGCACCAGCAGCCGCTGCTCCTTCCCCAGTTCCAGACTTGGGCCTGGACCTTGCCATCCATTCTGAATTCTATGTGAGATTTACTAAGAGGCCCAGTTATAAAATTACCCTGCTCCTTGTCAGCTCCAATACAGGCCCCTTTCCCAAAGCTTGTCCCCTCATTGCCCAGCAAGGCTCCAGACTTTCAGATCCTCTCCGACCCCTGCACTCAGATACCTGCGGGTCCCTGGTGCCCGTCCCCCCTCACTGCAAATGGTAATCAGCTCAGCTGGCTCAGCACCAGGGGACTCCTGGCCCTTGACTGGGTGGCTCTGACAAGACAGCTTGAACTACAGACACCGAAAAGTCATCTTACAACACGAAGAATGTGGGGCAGCATGAAACTCTGGCCTGTTTTGAAGCAAAGATGAGTCCAGAATGTCAGGTGTAGGGAAAACATGTGTGGGAGCGGCAGTTGCTGAGAGCATGCGGCTGTGTCCATGGAGGGGCAGGGGGTGGGGGTGGGGTGGGGGGATGGAGCACAAACCACTTCCAAAACTGACCAATTGAAAGAAGTTTTTCTTCCATAACCTCAGCAGGTGGGTGGGCCAGTCCACTGACTTAACCATTTTTTTCTCACTTATCGTTTTGTATATGTGTGTGTGAGAACATTTAAGTTCTCCCTCTTAGCAAATTTCAATTAGACCGTGTTATCCATTACAACTACCGGCTTTCTAATCATAATCTAAATATTCCCAGGCGTCACTAGCTGGGACCAGCTGGAAGGCCTAGAGAATCACTTCTCCAGTCATAGTCCATTGGAGGATTTGGCCTCTCCTCAGATCCTTCCAGTCAATACTTGGAGACCTCAGAGGGGTTGCACCTCCACCCCCACCCCAGTGAACTGCTTCTGGACACCTACATGCACAGGACTAAGGCCAAAGATGGTGGCACAGATCCTCCACCAACCACATGCTCACTTGGTCCTGTGAGCTCAGAAACAGCACTGCTTGAGCCCCCAGCCTCACCGAGTCCCTCCTGAGAACCCCATGGCTGGACTCAAGGCCTCACTCTTCCTTGGTTGGCCTCTTATCTCAAGAGACCCAGGTTGGGAGCTGGGCAATGTCCCCTCCATTCCCCACTGGCATTGCCATTTCTGCTTCTCCTCCAGATAAAATCTGAAGTCCCCAAGTGAATCAGTCATGCAAACAGCCTCTTCGGGGGCTCTCCATCCCCTACTTGGTGGTCACTTAGGCTCAGCTGGGCCCATGAGTCAGGCAACTGTGTTAGAAAATGCAGAAGGTAAGCCACAGATTTCTAGACAGATCCTCTGATTGGAATTTCTCAATCTGCCATTTTCTAGCTGGAGCATGTTCTGTACTTTCTGAGCCTTAGTTTCATGGTCTGAAAAGTGGAGACAATAATAGTTCCTTCCTGTTAAGTTGTTTTGAGAGTCAAACAAGATCATCTGGGTCTAGGGATTGTCACGGTGCCTGGTGACCACTAAGGGCTCCATAAAGATAGCCTTATGGTCCCTATTGATAATCAATTCATGTGTTCAGAAAGCGGACATGCACAGAAAGCTGGGAGGAATGGAAGTTGATTTGTTTTAAAGTAAACCCGGCCAGAGAGGGCAGAATTCTAGGGTGCTGTGCATTCAGGAAGCCATAAGAAGCAGGGCTCCTGTTTGCTGGCCCTGGCAGTCCTTTGGCCAGTGTTCTGGCTGCGTTAGTACCAAGCAAAGGAGGCCGTGCTCACCCTGTTTAACCTGGCCGGCCAGCCTCAGCTTTTGCAGGTGAGGTCCCTTAACGTGTTTTTGTCCCGTGAGGTAGTCAGCCTCAGTTTCCTTGATAGCTAATTGGTCGGGATTCTCTCAGTTTGCCTGCACGTTTCTGTTTCTGTGGGTTTGAACTGAGCATTAATAGTCCCATTTCCACTCGTGTGGATAAACTTAGGTCAAGGCCGTCATATGGGAAAGGAACTCGAGATCAGCTCCCAAGCTATGAGGTGCTAACGTGGGGGAGAAGAGATGAAAGAACAGAAACACCAGTTCAGTGGATGAATCTGAGTTCTCAGCAGACTGCTTGTTGGCAGCAAATTGACTCCAAGGTGGGCAGCAGAGGAGAGAAAGGAAAGCGGGGCGGGTGGCTCATCAACGGGCAGCGTTGAATCTGGGGCAGTAATCGAGGTCTCCACTTCTTCCTCAACCCTCAGCCTTGATAAATGAGCATTATTCCCAGAAACCGTGGCAAGAATGTTTTAGACGAGGGCACAAGGAAAAACTGTTATGTAATAGAAAACTTCATTTCTGGGTCTTTACACCCTTCCAAAGCGGGGGCCCATCTCAGAGCCAGGACCGAGGGCAGGGGGTCTGTTCAGCCTTTGGCTTGCACACTGCCCTTGTTTATACACCTTGGACTAAAAGACATTTTGTTTCCCTTCTTTTTTTTTTTTCATGGTGATGGTGGTGGAGACTAAAGCAGGATTGCCATATTTGGCAAAGGATGGTATAGGATGCCCAGGTAAATTTGAAGCATGGCTCTACCTGCCAACTTTTTGTAATTTATTGAAACAAGCCTAATGCAGGACATTTAGGAAACCCTGACACATTCAGTAGGGGGATGCTGATGGCATCATTAGACATAGGACACAACACGTCCTGGCCTGCAGAACACTCGGCAGCCCTAGCTAAAGCCATTTTGAGCTGTGAGAGCTACCAAAAAGGAAGCACATCCTGGAATATACACACAAGTGCTCTCCACGAGCTACTTTTCATAAGGAATCAGTTTATAACCTAGTCTTCTGCCCAAGAGCTCAATACAGAACATATCTGAGTTGATCATGAGCTGGGGAGTGTGGATGTCGACTATTGAACCATTGTTGGTTCTTGGTCATCACCTTCCGTCTACTTGACTAGCTCTCTCGTTGATCCACAGCATCAACCAAATGTGTATGGTGTTTGGAGCTGGAGAATCATGAGATCAGGTTTTAAGTCTTGAGATAATGTTGATGGCTCAGAGCATGATTGTTCTGAATCATCTATAGGCCAGGAGCTTTGAGGACAGGGATCTTACCTTGTCCTCCTTTTATATTCTGTGCAAATGCTTAACAGATGTTTGTTGACTGACTGATTTCCAAAATTAACTCTTTTTAGACCATTAAGTATTAAGAATATGTTTTTTATTTCTCTGTCCCTTTTTTAGAACATAATTCCATGACTTACTGTAAATTTTATGGGATGTATAACCAGCCAAGAGAACTAAAAGATGTATCCATTATTATTCTAAATAATAATCAGTCAGCATATTCATAATTCTGCTGTTCAAACAGAGGCAAAAAATATTAAATTCCCAATCAGCTTACGTAGTTTTCCAAACACTAGTTGGCTGGTTGAAAGAACTTTTTCTTAAGAACATGAAGTTTCGAAGGATTGGGTGGAAGTTCAGAGGTTAACAGTGAAGGGCCTGACAACAGAAATGGAAAAATTCTGGGCCAACAGTGATGTTAATGTTTTTCCAGTCCTATCTAGAGTGAAACACTTCATCGGTGATAAAACACTAATGTGATTACAGAAAGCCAGCTCTTCTAGTTTCAGTGAACTCATGTTTGCTACTTTCATTTACACGGAGTATGTTTATTTATTACTAATTCTCTCTCAAAGCCAAGCCTAGTGGGTGATCACGACACTGAGCATTAAGAGGGAGGGGAAGAAACTGCCAGTAGGTCAGCAGTCACTTGTTTCAGAAATATTTACCCAGCAGCCTGTGGGTGCCAGGTGGCATGGGCGAAAAGCAGGGTGCTGGGGAGGGAGTGGTAGGCATCGATCGACAGTGTGTTGCTCTCATTTATCACAAAGCCAGGTGGGAATCTCAGGTGCATATGGAAGCCGAGCTGGGCAGGGCAGACCCCGTGCTCTCTTCCTCAGCGCCCGAGCCTGGGGTTATTTGGGGTTCTGGATCAGCCCCCTGGCTGTGTTCCCCCAGTGAGCTTACTGATCTCCATGCAGATGGGAACGCGATGGGCAGCAGTCTTGTCCTTGCAGAACTCGCTGCAGGTCAACCTGCAAGAGTTGACATCATGCAGCTGGCATTGGAAGCCTCCCGCCCCGAGCCTAAGTGGGCAATGCAAAAGGAACCAGGGTTGGAGGCTGGGGGGCCAGGTGGGAGAAGGACCTTTATGTCATGTAACAGGCACACATTCCTGCATGATGGATGAGGCTTGGGATGTGGTGGAGAGGGGCCAAGAGTTCTGGGAAAGGCTGGCCATCTGGGGATGGTGGAGAGGTCTGGGGTCGGGTTAGCTGGAAAATACCTCTCTTGGAAAAGGAATCAATGGTTTCAGTACTGGATTGCCATGTCCTTCTAATCCGTAGTTCTGTCCATTTGGTTCCACAATGGCACTGAAGGGAGGAAATGGTGGCCAAAAGAAATTAGTGATTTTCCAAGATCACTTAGCTTACTCATGCCAGGACTAGGTTTATAATTGGTGGTCCTGTTTGTGTGGAAATGCCCAGAGTGAGGGTAGAAAATCCAACATAATAATCCAAACCATTGTCAAAGTTACCTTCAGCAGACTTGTGATTCATTAGAAAACAAAATAATAAACAAAAGAACCAAAACATTCACTGAACACCAACCACTGGGCCCAGAGAAGGGATCCACAGAAGCCAAAGGAGCAGTCCTTGTCCTTAAGGGGCTTAGACTCTAGTAGGGGGACAGGCCAGGCATACACATGAAAGTGAGCCAACTTACATGTCAAAACCAGTTAAGTCCAGGTCAACGTGAAGTAGAACAGACATTCCCAGGTGACAGACAATCACAGAACCAGAGTCTCCTGTCGAAGTCCACGCCTCCATTCCTGTGAGACTGCCAACCCTCTTTCTGCTGCACCAAAGAAGATGAACACACAGTCCCTTGCTTAAGATCCTTCGCGGGCTCTGTCTGTGGTCGTAAGAGTCAGAACTTGGCCTGGTAAATATCCTTTTATGATCTAGACTCTGCTTCCCTGGCCAGACGTATTCCTTCACCCTGTCCAGCTGCTGTCCCATGTCTGGCCACATGGCATAAAGCAAACACACCATCTCATGCCCATGTGCCTACAAGCTATTCCTTTTACAAAGTGCCAGCCCTTTCTGTGTGCCGTCCCCCTACCGACACGCTTACTCATCCTTAGCAGCCTGGCTTCAGCATCTCCTGTTGGTGGTGAGTGGAAGTATAAAGTGTATGTAGAAAATAGGGGACTTTTTATCTGCCCAGAAACAATCAAATGCATGCCCTTTGCAGACTTTTATTATAATCTTTGCTAGGGGAATAGAAGTTTTCTATAGTGAATACACAAATCAGATGACACATGAGTAATACAGAAAAATAAGTTCTGGGAGAAAATAAGGCCAAAGTATTTGGGTCATCCAGATAGTGTCAGTGCCCCCCCCCCCGCACTTTCACGTGTGTCTCCATGTACTAATCTGTCCCTGCCATGAGGAGTGAGAACAACCTGTAAGTGGAAGAAGGAGAAGCCACTTCAGCCTGAGTGAGGGGAGCAGATTTCACACTGGAAGCGATCACAGAGTCAGCTTATTGAAGATGACCTGGTCATAGAGAAGCAGATGGATGGGAAGTGAGTGGGTTAATTGGACAGATAGGCATGAGCAGTAGTGTAGAGGGGGAAGTGAGTCTAGCAGGGGGTATTCCCACGTCCTGAAGCTGGCCACTTATATGATGACTAAATATATGCCCAATAGAATAAATTATATGTGTAATACATAATAAACCTATATTATACACACATACACATACCATAGTGACCAGCTTCAGGATCTGGGAATATACTCACTCTGGTATTTACATGTAATAGTATACATGTAGGATATATGGTATATATATATTTAGTCACTATATATAGTATATGGCACATATGTAATTATTGTATATATTTACTATAGTATATATATCTACTACTAAGTACAAGCCTTTGATGTATTTATAAGTTTTCTGGAAGTATAATTAGCATACAGTGTTATATTGGTTTCAGGTGTACAATACAATGATTCAACAATTCAGTACATCACCCAGTGCTCATCACATTTAGTGTACTTTTGATTCCCTTTATCTGTTTCACCCATCCCCCAGCCATCTCCCCTCTGGCGACCCCCAGTTTTTTCTCTGTATTTAAGATCTGGGTGTTTAAAAAATTTTTTTTGGTCTCTTTTTTCCTTTGTTCATTTGTTTTGTTTCTTAAATTCCACATCTGAGTGAAATCATATGGTATGTCTCTTTCTCTAACTTATTTCACTTAGCATCATATCCTCTAGGTCCATCCATGCTGTTGCATATGGCAAGATGTCATTATATCTTATGGCTGAGTATAGTCTTTTACAAAGATATGCACCAGTTCTTTACCCATCGGTCTATGGATGGACACTTGGGCTGCTTTCGCAAGTATCTTGGCTGTTGTAAAAATGCTGCAATAAACCTAACAGTACACGTATCTTGTCAACTAGTGTTTTCATTTTCTTTGGGTGTTAGTAGAATTACTGGATCATATGGTAATTGAATTTCCTTAGAGGAAAATTTTCATAGAAGGCCTTTATATTTTGAGATATGTTCCTTCTAAGCCTATTTTGTTAATAGTTTTTATCATGAATGGATGTTGTACTTTGTTAACTGCTTTTCGGCAACTATAGAAATGATCATATGGTTTTTATCCCTTCAATTATTCATGTGAATAACATTGATTTATTTGCAAATATTGAACCACCCTTGCATCCCTGGAATAAATCCTACTTGATCATGGTGAATGATTTTTTAAATGTATTGTTGGATTTGGTTGGCTAATAGATACAGTCCCTTTAAAGAAGACAAATTCTTTTAGCCCCTCAAGCCTTCAGAAGTGTTCAGGTCAAGTGTATGAAACACTGAATTATTATTTAAGGGAATTAGGCAATCACTCATGCCAACCTGATCACAAGTAAATATAAATACAGTATAAATATAAACCATGAACACAGCTACTAAGCTTTCCAGATCACCCAAATGATCCAGAATACATTAATTTTTAATTGTTAGATTATTGCAATGAAAATAAAATAATTAAGAAATGGGGTGCCTGGGTGGCTCAGTCAGTTAAGCGTCTGACTCTAGATATTGGCTCAGGTCATGATCTTGCAGTCTGTGGGATCGAGCCCTGACAGCACAGAGCCTGCTTGGGATTCTCTCTCCCTCTCTCTCTGTCCCTCCCCCACTCACACAAGGACACACTCTCCCTCTCAAAATAAACAAACTAAAAAAAAAGTATCTTTAGCAAATCGGCGAGAATATGCACAGAGTCCTAGAAACACATGGGGTAATGGAGACTTTCTGGTCAAGGACAATAGCAAAATACTGCTAGAAGAGAAAATGTCTCTTAGGTCTGTGAAACACCTTAATGGCTTGCTGGTATAGGGTCATGTCTGAGTTAAGGGCTGAGGTTAAGCAGACATTTCCTTGCCTACATTCTGTTCTCTTTGTGGTGGCTAGGAAGACAGAGTGTCCAGCTCTGGGACGGGTGAACTGAGAAGGAGAATGTGTTCCCTGGGGGTAAGAATGAGTCCCACATTCTGAGTACGGCCACAAGCTGGCACCAAGGAAAGGAGGCGAAGGTTCCCTGGGAGAAGGAATAGCAAATCCAACATTCAATCTCAGATATTCCTAATCCCAAATCATCAGTAACAGACTGTTGGATCCAATAACTTGTAATGCTTGGAGAATGAAGCGGAAGACAGGAATTAGAGAGAGAAGGGGAGGTTTGGGGATAAAAGGGGGAAGAGTTGGGAGTTAGGTAAGAGCTGAAATTCAGAGTGAGTGTGAGTGGGAAGGTGGTCCTGTGGCAGGACCAGGAAATTCTGAAAAGCACTGAGCATCTCTCATTCCCGTGGGAGATGGGGGTTGGGCTATATAATCAAGTTAATGGTATGGGGGCAGTGACATCTCTTCTATTATCTGGTCTTGTATTACTTACTTGCATTTGTAATTGCATTTGTATTAAACTTTTTGTATGTGTTATGTTTGTGCTGTCTCTTCAGCAGACCCTGATTCTTTGAAGGGTACTATGGACAATTTAAATTGAGTTTGGAGGCCTGTGTAGAGGGGCACTCAGGGAGAAGTTGGTAGAACTTGGTTAGAAACAGGTCATTGTATAATATTGTTTGCCATATATTTCAGAATACTTCAGTGTGAGCCCTGTAAAGTTTATATATGTGTGATGTTAATTTGCTACCTTAGTAGTGGTTAGTAGGCAGTCAAGAACTTGACAGGGGCTTTAGCAAGTGCTTCAAATGTTATTGTATAAATCTGCACAGAGAGTCCATTATTTAGCATATAAGATATTAGAAATCACTTTCCATTGGTGAAATAAGTAGCACTCAGGACATGTGCTTAGCTGGAAGGTTTGCATGAGCACCTGCCTGATGGGATGTGAGGACACAGGGTGCTCAGTCTCCGGTTCCTCCAGTAGAGCTTTCTGTAGAGAACTCCGACGGGTCCTACCTACCCTTCCTGGGGTGGGGAGGACATCTCACCTGACCCGGTGGAAGGCTGGGTGGTAGAACTCTTACAGTATCTGTCTCAGAGTGGCCCTTGCCTGCAGGATGCTTGCTAGTGCCTCCAGTAACAGAGGAGCAGTAATCTCACCAAAGTAAACAGGACCAGGCAGAATGACTTTTTATGCTGATAACAATCTCACCTCAGTGTTGTGTTCATTGTAACATTCAAAGTAGCAGACATTTAAAAAATAAAAATAATAAAAATAATAAAGGGCGCCTGGGTGGGTGGCTCTGTTGTTTAAGTGTCCGACTTCAGCTCAAGTCATGATCTCGTGGTTTGTGGGTTCGAGCCTGGCATTGGACTCTCTGCTGTCAGTACAGAGCCCACTTTAGATCCTCTCTCTCTCTCTCTCTGTCCCTCCTCCACTTGCTCTGGCATGCTCTCCCCAAAATAAGTAAACATTAAAACAATTAATACTAGCAAAGTGGTGGAAAGCCACTCCTACATTTTCTGGTCAGTTTGCAACACATGGGTAGCATTGACACATATGCAAAGGGTGTTTAGAATCAAAAACTCTGGCCACAAGGGAGTTGTTGAAGATTTTGAAGCAGGGGAATGGTCTGGAAAAGGTGTTGCAGCGCCGAGGGCCCAGAGGGAGGGAGATGAATTAAAACCAGAGAGTAGAGCCAAGAAGTGGGTGGACCCCGAGCTGGGGCTTTTGCAAGGTCAGAATCCAGGGGCTCCCCCCAGCTCCTCTGAGCCCTGGGGCTGGCCCAGGACTTCCCGAGTCAGAGGGGATGTGAAGAGGAGCCAACATGGTCCACCGTGACAAAGCCACATTGTGATGAGTCAGGAGGAAATTTGTCCCAGACACATGGATTACATTTCCTCTCAGATATATGTGGGGATGGGGGTGGGGGTGGAATTCAGAGCCAGGCCAATGTGAACGGCAGCCTGAGCTTTGCCAAGAAGACAAGCTCACAGAACTGACGCTGAAGCAGCCAGGAAGGCTCGGAGGCTCAAACTCACTGATTCTTGTCTCCTGTGAGATCAGACCGGGTCTGTTGTAACAGCCTCTGAAAGGAGGCAGTGTGAAGGGTCGTTTTCATAAAGAAATGAATGGAACAGGGAGTTGCCCCACAGATCACTTGACCAGAGGGGAGAAGCACTGGACTCAGGACCCCTTCTTGACTTCTGGTTCTTCTTTCTGCTTTCCCCTTCTGGCAGGATCTGGAATTCTTGCCCCCTGCTTTCCCTCTCTGAGACTCATTTCCTAAGTTTGGCTTCTTCTCAGTTGGAGGCTACACTCCCTCTGATCAAAACCCATGAGCTGTGCAATGCACTAGCTATTGTTCCCTGGGGTGGGTTGTTAAAAGTTTGCAGAAAATAGAGTAGAACAAATAGATAGGCTTGGGAACAGCCAAGTTCCCCCACCTACCCACCCCTATCCCAACTTCTCTCCCTCGAAAGCCAGGTTTACAGGATAGAGAGGGAAAACTTTGAGATATCTCTAGCACAATGGCTTTTTCTTAGCGTTCAAGCAAGCGTGGACATTTGGGGACCTAAGCTCAGACCAGATCACACCTGTGGGTGTCTATTAACCACTGGTACCGGTAATTTTCTCTCAAGACCTTGAACTCTCCCTACTCACAGCACTACCATGAGGAATAAAAGTTATTTGTGAACAATAACAATTATGAATATAGTTAGCCATCACTAAGTGCTTAACATATACGAGGCATGTCCAGGCTCTTCATGTGGAGAAACCCACTCATCTTCACAGCTCTTCGAGAGGGTGGTTACTGAGCTTCTATTTTACAGATGAGGAAATTGAGATTTAGGTTAAATCACTAGGCCAAAATCACTGTAGTGGTTTGAATGGTGCCCTCCCTTACAACTGAGTCCCTGAGACCTGTGAATGTGATCTTATTAAATTTTTTTTTTTGAGAAAGAGAGAAAGTGAGAGAGAATGCACAAATGCATGGGGGAGGGGGAGGGAGATGGAGAGAGAGAATCTTTTTTTTTTTTTAGGATTCAAAATAATTTATTTAAAACATTTGATATTTAGGGATTCACTTATTTGCAGGGTCCACTTCAAATAAAATTGCACTTTAATTGGGAGATATAGTTAAGGGATGATTAAAATCATTAATCTCTGTTCTTGGAGATCAGAATATTGTGGGTTTTAATTCTTCTCAGTTTGATGGTTGCGGGCATGCGGAAGTAACAGTGTTCTTACTTCCCCACCATCTTGCCCCCTCCTCCCTGGAAAGAGAGAATCTTAAGCAGGCTCCCATGGAGCCTGGCACAAGGGCTGAATCTCACAACCATGAGATCATGACCTGAACTGAAATCAAGAGTTGGATACTTAACCAACTGAGCCACCCAGTTGCCCTAAATGTGATCTTATTTTTAAAAAGATGTGATCTTACTTTAAAATTATGTTTTCGCAGACATAATTAAGGATTCTGAGATGAGGTCATCCTGGATTGTCAGGGTAGACCCCAAATTTAATGACAAGTGTCCTATAATAGAAGACAGAAGGGGAGAAAGCCAAGGTGGAGGCAGAGACAGGAATAAAGCAGCTCAGAGCCAAGGAAACCCTGGAGCCATCAGATGCTGGAAAAGGCAAAGAAGGATCCTCCCCTTGAGCCTCAGGAGGAGTACAGCTGAACCAACACCTTGAATTTGAACTTCTGATCTCTACAACCGAGAGAATGCATTCTGTTGTTTTAAGCCACCCGATTTGTAGTAGTTTGTTACAGTGGCCCTAGGAATCTAATACAGTCCCATAGCTTTTAAATGATGGAGCAAAGGTGCTATAAAAGTTAAAGCTGTGGGGGCGCCTGGGTGGCTCAGTTGGTTAAGCATCTGACTTCAGCTCAGGTCATAATCTCACTCTTTGTGAGTCTGAGCCCCACATCGAACTCTGTGCTTACAGCTCAGAGCCTGGAGGTGTTTCAGATACTGTGTCTCCCTCTCTCTCTGTTTCTTCCTTGCTCATTCTCTCTCTCAAAAATAAAGATTTAAAAAATTATAAAAGTTAAAGCTGTCATTATAGAAGAAGAATCAGTGATATCCAAAAAGTATTATGATACTTTCAAAGCAAAGAAACATGCCTTATGTATATTTAAGCTTCTACATATTTATACATTTATATATAGCATCCATATCAGGAAGAGGTTCAGTGGACTCAGACACACCTAGTCCCCTGCCCGGGGAGGTAGCAGGGTGATTGGGTGAAGCTGCCTGTGATCCCCCGGGAAGCAGGGCTCTGGAAAAAGCCCCACTCAGTTGGCCATTCTGGCCACATTCTCTACAAAATGAGGCCCAGGGATTCTCTTGAGGATCACAAAGTCTACCAATTGATTGCTTTCATTTAGGTATTATTTACATATATGTGTAGTTACGCCCACATTAATAGATACATTTTAGTAAGGCTGTGAGTAAATAAAGTTTTGACAAATTGACTTGTGCTGAACAAGTGGCAGATTGGCCACGTAGGGGAGCTCACGTGGGCATTTCTGTGAGGTAGATTATTATCCTTCTTTGTACCCACTCCTACTCCTCACGCTCTCTGTTCCTGAAGTTTCCATTGTGGGTGCACTAGATTTCCTTGGAGAGAGGGAGGCCTCCTTGCTCTGTCAGCAGGCACACTTAGCCCTTCAGTGCAGCTCTTCACCGGGTCCACGCACTCGCCCACACCCGCGGCCAGCACCAGGCATGGTCGCCCCCCAGCAGGCAAAGCCTTTGATGGCTGTACCTGCTCCCCAGACACCCCATCACAGGGGTTAACGTGCAGGTGGATAGTCAAGGGAATCTAGCACCCCTGCCTGCAGGGCTGAAGGGGGCTGCTGCTGGGGAGGCAGGCCAGGAGAGTCAAGAAGAGCAGCAGGAGGGCCGGAGGACTTGCGATGGGCCAGACCTTGGGTCTGAGTTCAGGTGCTGCTGGGGCTGGTGGGAGCCACACTGCTTCCGGTCCCTTGCTTCTAGCACCCCCAGTGCTCAGCAACCTTCCTGGGCTTTTGCTGCCAAGCCCACCCGCCGGGGCAATCTGCTGGTGGTACCATCGGAGCCAAGGGCAGGAATTCAGGACCGGAGTCAGGAGTCAGGCCATTCCAGAGCCCGAATCATGAGACAGCTGTGTTGCTTAGTTTTGTTTTGTTTCAAGTGATTGAAATACTTTAAAAGCGATGGGAGGTCAGAAGTAAATTACTCCCACAGCTGGCTTCAAATCCTTCCACCTGGGTTCTTTCTCTTAGCGTTACATGTGAAGCTTGTGTTGTTTTTTAAAAAATCTAAATATAATAAATGAGGTATTAGAGATAAAACCATAAGTTTTTCAAATACTATCCAGGCTAAGACCAAAAATCTCAAACTGGCTACAGACATTGTCCATTTTTCAAGGGTCTTTTTAATGTGGCCTTTAGGAACAAGGTAATAAATACCCAGGCTCTGGCATGGGCAGAATTTCCCGATCGGTCCTCACAGTGCCATCTGTCTAGTTTCAAGTCGAGAGGGAGCTGCCACATTGTCGTAGGGAGTTTGAAGAGCTTCCTTGAGGACCACGGAGCAGACTTGGATGCTGCCTAGTCAGGAACAGGGGAGTCAGGACCACTCAGCCAGGGACAAGGCCACACCTCCGCCACCATGACACACGTGCAACTCAACATCTATGACTTAGGACACTGGGAACTACCTTGTGAGTGCCCAGAAGGACCAGCCCTGAGTGCGCATCGGTTCTTACTTCCCAGCATCCCCCAGCAGGTAGAGAGACTACTCAGAGAGAAGACGCGAGCCCCCAGCCGGGGACGGTGTGTGCAGTTCCAGCTCCGAGGTGGAAAACACCGTCATCCCTTCTCTGACATACTGTCTTGGCTGTCATGAGGATTTTTAAGGACTGATCTGATGAATAAAATATAAGGGCTTAGGCTGAACTCTGAATGTGAAGGGTTGAAGAGAATAAATAGCCCTCTGTGATGTCAAAGATTTTGATAACCCAACCTGAGAAATCGCTGCTTCAGCCACGTCGGCTGCTAGGGAATGCTGGAAAAATCGTGACTATAAAATGAAATGAAGCTTGGAGATGAACCATATGAAATCCTGTGGGTTGAGGGAGCAGTCATTCTCCATTACCATCGAGTCTAGTGAAGGAGGGGCACGCTCGGGGTGGGGAGACCATGAAAAATCAACAGCTCAGATTGAAAATGTGGATTTTCTCTTGGGAAGCTCCATTCCCCAGGAAAGAAGAAAACATGAGCAATGAGGTTTTGCCTGGAGAGCAATACTGTTCACATATTTATGTTAAATGGATTGAGGCGTCTCCTAGGCTCCCCTTGGGGAGGGCTGTCAGAGGCAGCTCTACCATTTGATGGTCCCTTGCCCCCACCTTTCTCTGCTTCAGAACCCACAGCCCCAGAGAGACCCTGGTACACCAGAGGTGCTCAATAAATATTCGTATAGAATTGCCTTTAAAAGCTAATTTCTTGGGGCACCTGGGTGGCTCAGTCGGTTAAGTATCTGACTTGAGCTCAGGTCAAACCCAGGTTCGTGGGTTTGAGACTCGTGTCTGCCTCTGTGCTGACAGCTCAGAGCCTGGAGCCTGCTTCGGATTCTGTGTCTTCCTCTCCCCCTGCTCCTCCCCCAGTTGCTCACTCTCTCGCTCTCTCTCTCAAAAATAAACAAACATTAAAAAAAAACTAGTTTTCTTGAGTGACGCCTCTCCCCAAAGGTTGTGCTCAGATGTTTCCTTATGTATATCTTGAATTCTGTATAATCTGTACAGAGAGACTTTAGGAGGAGGGAGTTTTCATCCAAAAGCCTTCCTTACACTAATTTCAGTTTTATGGCCTGTCTGCTCCCCACCTTTAGAAAAACAGAATTATCCCCAGAGCTGCAGAAACAGCCCAGGGAGTTTGAGACTTGGGAGCTTGGCAGTGTCAGCCTTGGTTTTAGTTGTGAGGACTTAGAAAAACCTGGCTTGCCCTCCCCAGGCTGTCCAGGTACAGTACGGACTCCTTACCCCTCAGAGTGCCCATTATGGGGGCCATGCTTTGCCTTGTCCAGCTTGCTTAAAGGATGTGTGAGGCTTTGGGGGCACCCTTCATCATTATGCACCTGCGTGCGTATCCGTCCTGGCCCCATCTACCCAGACCTCTACGTCCACATGTTCAGATTCTGATAGCTTATGATGAATAAAGTTCTTTCCCATTAGTTCACTCAACATATGGTCCTTAAAGGATGTCTATGGGCCAGACATTTCTCTTGGTGCCTGGAGATGCAGCAGGGACAGACTAGACAAAACTCTGCCTTTATGGAGCGTACATTCTAGTGGGGAGGGGCAGGTGACGACAAACATGATCAGTAAGTAAATACTGTATTAGAAGGTGATGTGCTTTGGATAAAAACAGAACAGAATATAGAGAATCTGGAGTGAGTGGGGAGGGACTGAGATTGAGAAGGAGTGGTTGTGACAAGCCTCCAATGGAAGGGAGAGCCAATGGCACTTCCAGAAGGACAGCTGTGGGCTCCAAGGGAAAGGCCGGCATTGGCTGTGTGGGACCTGGTCAGACTCAGTTATCTGCACCAAGAGAGAGAAGGAGGAATGAGCAGTCTGGGGGCAAGGGCTTTGGGGTGGGGGGGCAAGGGCTTCTCTGAAACAAACCTTACAAATGGGGAGAAGGGTAACTGAAGAGAATGAACTGGATATGGATGACAGAAAGGAGATCTGCCCAGATACCAAGAGGAGGGAAGGGGGAGGGTGGAGAAGAGGAGATGCTTGTGTGCCAGGGCCTGCAGAGGGTTTGGTGCCTTACCACTGGGTGGGACCCAGGCTGGAGTCACCCAGGGATGACCTCTGTGACTGGGCTTGTGGAAGGCCCTGGTCAGAGAGCCGAGAGGGAACTGTACTCTAAAGAGGCGTAAGTATCCTCCCCTAGGGAGGATCTCCGTCTTCCCTTCAAAGGAAACACAGGGGAATCCCACATTTATTTCTGGAATGTAAGGGGATTTTGTCCATCTGTTTGGTTTATTGGTTGTATCTCAAGTGCCTTGGAAGGGACCTAGACCATGGTTGAAGTTGCCTAGATAATTGTCAATGAGTAAATGGATTCATCAGGTCTCATGGGCTGCCCTCTGGAATTCACTTGCCCCGCATGGTAGGCTCACCAGGAGAGGTGAGTGTCCCTCCTCCTGGGCTCCTCTGAAGCCTTGTTGAAGATACAGCATCTTCCTCCAGCAGGCCAACATGCCTCTGGGAGCCTTCGAAACAAAGACACAGAGCAAAGAGCTCTGAACTTGGCATCGGGGAGCCGAGGCTTAGTGACTCCAGACTTGGCCAAATCACTCAGCTTCTATGAGCCCTTTCTTTCACCCGTGAGTCCCAGAGAATGGTGACCTGCCAGTTTTGTCTGCTTTGCAGGGCGTTTTTGAAGAGCACAAAAGAGTGTAAGAAAGCACTGGGGGAACAAAACCAAGCAGCGTGAAGCATTATTCTCCCTACACCTACAGTTGGGAAAAAAATTAGAGACAAAGAAAAGTACAAAAAATATCATAGCCAATACAGAGGTACTCGCCCCTCAGAATAACAGGTGCTGATGACCAATTATATTTACTTCATATGTCTCTGGAATAAAACCATGGTGTATGAAGTTCAAGTCCCCTGTTACCTTAATTTTATTCCTCTCTTCTCTCCTTCTTCTCAGAGGCAACCACTGTCATTAATTTGATGTATTAAATATTTTTAATATATGATTTATAGGAATTACAGCATATAAACAACATACTATAAAGATTTTTTTAAGTTTGCATAAATAATAGCAAGTTTATGCACAGCCAGTTCCGAGTATGTATGGCTCAAAACAGCATCGGATCCCACAGGTTAAGGGCTCAGTCCCATAAGACGGTCCCCTCCCCCTGAACACAAATCACAAGTCCAAGATATCATCATCTGTGCTTCTGATCCACCAGCTAATGATTGGAGTTTCTAATAATCCCTCAGTGGGTTCACTTAGTTTGCTAGAGGGGTTCACAGAACTCAGAGAATCACCCTACCTACTAGAGCACTGGTTTATTACAAGCAGACCAGCCGGGGCAGGGTCTGGGGAAGGAAGTCGGAGCTCATGCCACTCTCCCCGAATCCCCATGTGTCCACCAACAGGGAAGCTCCCCAAACCCGGCCATTTGGGGTTCTCATGGAAGCTTCATTACATGACACACTTGATTAACCATTGGGCCCATAGGCAGTCACTTCCTCATTCAGGCTCTGCTTTGGGGAATATGAGAAATAATGAAACATTAGAGGCTGGTCCTGGCACTGAAGATGGTTTTCCCTTAAATTAAATTCCAAATCCTGGGGGCGCTGGGGCGCTTCAGTTGGTTAAGTGTCCAACTCCTAGTTTTGGCCCAGGTCACAATCTCAAGGTTTGTTAGTTTGAGTCCTACACTGGGCTCTGGGCTGACAGTGCAGAGCCTGCTTGGGATGTCCTCTTTTTCCCTCTTTCTTTGCCTGTCCTGTGTTCTTTCACTCTCTCTTTCAAAATAAATAGATAAATTAGGGGGGAGGGTAATCCAAAGCCTGGGCTTGCCCTGGAGTTACCTCAACTAATTTGGGTCCTTGGGGGAAACAGATGGATAGGATTGATGTATATTTGGGCTTTATTTGGTTTCTGACCAAAAAATATCCCAGCTTCAACCTGGCTCTCAAGGAAAAGGGATTTTGGCTTTTCTCTCTCTGTCACCCTCCTGGCCATGGTAACAAGCAGGCTTATAGGAAGAGTGGCCCCAGGGATGAAGCGTTCTGTGGTGTTTTTTCCTCCTCACAGAGGTCCGGGTGCCCAGGTAGCACCCAAAGGAGCAGGGACGTGTGTGCAAGGCCCCTGCTTCTAAGAGACCCATCCTCTGGCTTGTTCTTCCCAATACATTCCAGATCCATGACATGTCTCTCAGAAAGGAAGAATTATTTTTGCCCATGGCATAAATAAATCCAGGAACTCATTCCAGTAATCACAAGCGCGTGCCAGCTCTGAATGCACTCTCTACGAAAGCAGAAAGAAATCAGTACAGCCTCTGCCCAAAGAGGCCACGGGCTGTGGGGAAGCCAGAAGGATTGTCAGGGACCCAGACTGGGATTCTAGACAAAGGAAGCAGGAAGGAGGGGCTAGATTTTTATTTAAAATGATCAAGTTTTCAAATAAAGGGAAAGATAGAGCAATTTAAAAAACAAATTTTAAGTAACATTGCCCAATTTATTTCAGATCTTAAACAAAAATAAAACATTACATTCTACTAGAAACCTGACCTGACTCTATAATTCTCTCCCTAGAGGTCATTGCTACCATTAGTGACCTTTCTCATGCCTGCTTTAATAGTTTCATGATATATATTGTAAACAACGGTATATGATATTCTTTTGTTTTTAAATTCCTTTAAATAATTTTCTAGTGTACATACGATTTGCAACTGCTTTTTAGAAAAATTGTAGCAAAAAAAATTACATGAAATTCACCCTCCCAACAATTTCCAATGTATGGTATAGAATTTGTCAACCTCATGAACCCATCCTGTATGACGAATCTACACCCACCCACAACTCCCCAGGCCCCCCTTTCTCAGCCCCTGGCAATTACCATTCTGCTTTCTACAAATTGAACTACTTTAGATACCTTATATAAGTGGAATCATAGTGTATTCGTCTTTTGGTGACTGTCTTATTTCACTTGCATGATGTCCTCAAGGTTCATCCATGTTGTAGTGTATGTGATAATTTTCCTTTTATGGATGAATCATATTTCATAGTATGTATATGCTGCATTTTACTCACCCATTAGGGGCCTTTAAGTTGCCTCCACCTCTTGGCTACCATGAGTAAAGCTACATGAACATGGGTAGGCAAATATCTTTTTGAGATCCTGGCTGAATTTTTTTTTTGTTTTTTTGTTTTTTGTTTTTTGAAATATATCCAGAAGTGGGATTATTGGGTCATATGATAATCCATTTTTAAGTTTTTGAGAAAGCTCCACACTGTTTCCCCTAGTGGTGACACCATTTTTCATTACTACCAACAGTGCATAATTAATTGTTCCAATTTCTCCTCATCCTAGCCAACACTTGTTATTTTTTCTGGTTTTGGTAGTGGCCCTCCTAGTGGGTGTGAGGTGATATCTCATTGCGGTTTTGGTTTGCATTTCCCTGCTGATTAGTGACGTTGAGCATCTTTTCATGTGCTTGTTGGACATTTGTGTACCTTTGCAGAATCGGCTTTTCAAATTATTTGCCCACTTCTTCATTGGGTTATATGGTCTTTGTTGTTGTTGTTATTATTGAATTATAGGAATTCTTTTTATATTTTGGATATTAACTTTATCAGATAAATGGTTTGCACATATTTTCTCTTAGGATTGCCTTTTGGACTTCTCTATAGGATTGCCTTTTCACTCCGTTGATTTTGTTGTTGTTCGATGTGGTTCCATTTGCTGATTTTTGCTTTTGCTGCCTGTGCTTCTGGAGTCATTTCCAAAAAATCATTATTAATTCCAATGGCATCCAGTCTTCTTCCCTGTTTTCTTCTAGGAGTTTTACAGTTTCAGGTCTTATGTTTAGGTCTCCAACTAATCGTGAATCAGTTTTTGTATACGGTGCATACACCTTGCTTTTTGAACTTACTTTGTCTTTGAGATTTATCTACGCCAGTACCAGGGGCTCTGGCTCGACAAGTGCCACTGCAGATGGAAACCCTTGTGACGTTCTCCACAAGCTGTTCACCTGTCGTTCAGCTTGTCACACGCACTGTTGTGACAGGTGTTCTAAGTCTCCATGCACACGTGTAACAAGCAGAGTTGCTGGCCCCGGGGGTGGTCTTGTACTCCTGCTCCATACTGACCCCCAAGTGTCATCCGAAGGCGTTGTATGAACAGACACTCCTGCTTTTCTTCCAGGCAGGAACCTACACCCTCCCTCACGGATGATGGAAGCAGATGCCTCATGATGCTAATTTCCATTTTCCTGATGACTAAGTACAATTTGATGTATATATTTACTAAACTATTTTGTGTTTTTTCCATTCCCTTGAGCAGTTAGAACAGGTGATTATCATAATGCTAACACTCAAAGAGTAACACTAAGTTACTCCATGGCACACTCTTTTGCCTCCTATCCCATGGTTTCAACTCAATGATAATAACCTGTTATGGTAATATGGGGCAGAGGGGTGGGGATAAAATGAGTTAGCAAAATTTATGTCTATCTTAAAGAGATAAACTAAAAAAGAAATAAGTCCCTGGTTTACATAATGGGTCTGAAGCAAGGCAAGAGCAGCCCTGGACTTGGATATCTGGGCCACACTGTCTTCACTTTGTTCCTGGAGCTCCCGAAGTAAAGGGGTGCTATAAATGGGAGGTGAGGGACAGTCCTCAAATCCAGACGAATAATGAGATGGGCCAATGTGAATTAGTAACGACTGAGCTGTGAGGCATCAAAAGTTACTTCGTTTTCAAGGGCATACCACAAAACAAGAGGAAGTGGGCATGCTTTGGCAACCCCATGGTCTGGCCGAGCCCTCTAGCATGGAGAGCAGGAAGAAGATGGTACTCGAGGCCCAAAGCCACACTATAAATGCAAAAGAAGTGTATCTACTTGGGGTTGCAAAAACACCAGGAAGGCTCTAATATCAGAACAACTCCCAGAGAAAAGGCTCTGCCAGGGGACAGGGTTTAGGTGATAACACGGTGAGAGAAGGTGCTGATCCAGGAGGTTTGGAAGTTGTCACTCCTGTGTTCATGACAAAGAAAAAGCTGAACAAACTGAAAATCAGCCACTCTTCTTAGATCCATGTGAGTAGTAATGTCACAGGACAAACAGCTGCCTCCCACATCGGAGAGACAGACAGGCAAAGAGAGTCACAGCTTATTGGCAGAGGATCATAGCTTACTGGAGAAGTAGCTTAGGAACAGAAATCTCGGTGGGAACCAGTCCTGGTGTAGGAAAAGCCCAACTTTACTTGACAGACTGCTTAGAAGCTCCAGTCTGAGGCTTGGACAAGTCTGAGAGTTAAAATCTCCTGAAGGCACTCAAAGTTTGGAGGCCCCCCGCCATTTCTGTGAGTTTTACTTTCATGAGCCCTATCAGGTTCTTGCAATGAAGATGAGAAAAATGCCCTCAGACTTCTGGCAGGGGATGGGAGAAGTAACCATTCTGAAGTGGGCCAGAGCATTCTGTTCTTAACAATGGCCTGCCCTCAAGAGAAACTGCTAGCCTACTGGGGGTTTATCAGAGCCTAACCAATCTGGGGGAAGGAAAACACCCAACTCCAGCCCCCTCTAGCCATCCTGTTCCATGCAAATGCGTGTTGGGGGGAACTGAGAAGCACTTGAGAAGATCACAGTCCAGGGCGCAGGCTCATTAAAAGACTGAGACCTCATCATAAAACTCTAGAAATCTCTCCCCTCTCCATACCTCACCACTATATCAGTAGTGCTCCTGTGTAATATCAGGGGGATACAGCTGCAGGGCTGTCATGTGATCACGTGTGTCACGTGACGGATCTTATTTGAGAAGACTTTAGCGAAACCTAAGCATAAATATAGGGGGGAGACAAACACAAGGACACCAGAGGCAATTTTAGCCTGTGACACCTAAGTGATAGTAAACGTAAACACAGCCTAACTCCTAGCCAAACAAACATAAAACCTCACACTGAAGGTCTATTTACCTAGTTCCTTTTACTTAGTACATTGTGTCTGGTTTTCAGCATAAACTTATAAGCCTTAGTGAAAGACTGAAAACACCGTCTGAAAAGACAGGCAAGCATTAGAACCACAGTCAGATATGGCAGAGATGTTGAAATTATCAGACCAGAAATTTAAAGCAACTTAAAAGGATAAATATGCTAAGGCCTCTAATAGAAAAAGTAGGCAACTTGCAAGAACAGATAGGTAATGTAATCAGAAAGATGGAAATGCTAAGAATAATAAAAATAAATTCTAAAACCACTCTAACAGAAATGAGGAATGCCTTTGAGAGGCTCATCAGTAGACTGGACATGGCCAAGAAAAGAATCAGTGAGATTGAAGAAACATCAATAGGAACTTCCTAAACTGAAATGCAAAGATAAAAAAAAAATTTTTTAATGGAATAGTCCAAGCACTGTAACACAATTATAAACTGTGTAACATACATGTAATGGGACTAGCAGAAGGAGAAAAAAGAGATAAGCAACAGAAGAAATATTAGGAGTAATGATGACTAAGAATTTTCTAAAATTAATGACAGACACCAAACCATAGATCCAGGAGACTCAGAGAACACCAGGAAGGATAAATACTAAAAAATCTATACCTAGGCATATCATATTCAAACCGTAGCATATCAAAGACAGAGAGACAATCTTGAAAGTAGCCAGAGAATAAAACACCTTCTGTATAGGAGAACAAGAATAAGAATCACATATGCTTTCTCTTCAAAAACTGTGCAACAAGGAGAGAGTGGAATAAATTATTTAGTTTTGAATGAGAAAAACCACCAACCTAGAGTTTTGGGTCCAGTGAAATTCTTTAATAGTGAAGGAGAAGTAGTTCCTCAGACAAACAAAAACTGAGGGAATTTGTCACCATTAGCTCTGTCTTGCAAGAAGTTATTAAAAGTTCTTTAGAGAGAAGGAAAATGATGTAAGTCAGAAACTTGGATCTACATAAAGAAAGGAAAAACATGAAAGAAAGTATAAATGAAGGTTAAATAAAACCTTTTATTTTCTTATTCTTACTTGATTTGCAGAAACAGTTTGCTTAAAACAATGACCATGCCTTGGTGATTATAGTTGATGGATAACTGACGTCAGTGACATCAATGTTATAAGAAACAGGAGACAGAAATTGGGGATACTCTGTAATAAGGTATTTGTAATATTCATGAAGCAGTAGAGTGTTATTTGTAAGTAGATTTGGATTAGTTATAAATGTATACTGCAAACTCTAGGGCAACCAGTAAAAAAGTCTTATAGAAGATTATGATTGATGTGTTAGTCAGGATTCTCCAAGAAATAGGGTGATAAGGTATATGTGTGTGTGTGTGTGTGTGTGTGTGTGTGTGTGTGTGTATAAATAAGCAATTGGCTTATGCAACACCTGAGAAGTCCTGAGATCTGCGATCTGGAGACCCAGGAGAGCAATGGTGTAAGTTTCAGTCCAGGCACAAAGGCAGGAGAAGACCAATGTCCCAGCTCAACAACATCAGATCACCAGAGAGAATTCTCTCTGGTTTGGCCTTTTGTTCAATTCAGGCCACATTGGATAAAGCCTGTCCACATTGTGGAGGACAATCTGCTTCATCAACCCACTGATTTAAATGCTAATTTCATCCAGAAACACTGTCATCGACACCCTCAGAATATTCTTTAAGGAAATATCTGAGCACCCCAAGGACCAATCAAGTTGACACATAAAATCAACCATCACAATTGATATGCTAAGAGAGAAGAGAAAATGGTACCATATAAAATGATCAACTAAAGCCAGAGATGGGAAAAAAAAAAGAATATAAGACAAAAACAATCAAACAAAAAACAAAAGCAATAGCTAGAAAATGTAACAAATATGGTAGACATTAATCCAACTATATCAATAATCACTTTAAATGTCCATTGTCTTAACATACCAATTAAAAGACAGGCTATCAGAGTTGGTTTAAAAAAGCAAAGACCCAACTGTGTGTTGTTTATAAGAAACCCACTTTAAATAAAAGGCACAGAGGGGCACCTGGGTGGCTCAGTCAGTTGAGCATCCAACTTTGGCTCAGGTCAGGAACTTGTGGTTCGTGAGTTTGAGCCCAGCATCTGGCTCTGTGCTGAGAGCTGAGAGCCTGGAGCCTGCTTCGGATTCCTCTTTCTCTGCCCTTCCACTGCTCATGCTCTCTCTCTCTCTCTCTCCCTTAAAAAATAGATAAACATTAAAAAAAATAAATAAAAGGCACAGATTAAAAGTAAATGGATGCAGAAGGATTAACCATACTAACACTAATCAAAAGAAAGCTGGAAGAGCTATGTTAATTTCAAACAAAGCAAAATTCAAAGCAAGGAAAGTTATCAGAACTATAGAGAGGTGTAGATAATGAAAAAGGGGTTAATTCTCCAAGAAAACATAACAATCCTTAATGTGTGTGCACCTAAGGACAGAACATCAAAATATCAAACAAAAATTGATAGAAATGGGGCGACTGGATGGCTCAGTCAGGTAAGCCTCTTGACTCTTGATTTCAGCTCAGGTCATAATCTCACAGTTTGTGAGTTCAAGCCCTGGATCAAGCTCCATAATAACTGTGTGGAGCCTGATTGGAACTCTCCCTCTGCCCCTCTCCTGCTCTCTCTCTCTCAAAATAAATCAATAAATTAAAAAAAATGATAGAAATGCAAGGAGAATAGATAAAAGCAGTGTTAGAGTTGGAAGCTTCAACACCCCTCTATCAGAAATGGACAGATACAGTAGGCAGAACATCAGTTGGATATAGTTGAAGTAAACAACACCATTACCCACCAACAACTGTTTTTAACTGACATTCACAGACTACTTGAGCCAACAACAGCAGAATACACAGCTTTGCAAGCTCACGCAAGAAATTCACCAAGATAGACCACATTCTGGGTCATAAAGCACAACTTAACAAATTTAAAAGAACAGAAATCATATGAAATTTGCTCTCAGATAATAATAGAATTAAATTAGAAAATACTAACAGAAAAATTATGAGAAAATCCCCAAATAGTTGGAGATTAAAGAACAGACTTCCAAACAACATAGGAGTCACAAAAAGTCTCAGGAGAAATTTAAGCATACCTTCAACTAAATGAAAATGAAGATATAACCTATGAAGTTTGTGGACCGCAGTGAAAGCAGTGCTTCCAGGGAAATCTGTAGCAACGAATGCATGTATTATAAAAGGAAAAAGATTCAAGTCAATTATCTAAGCTTCCACCTTGGGATACTAGAAAAAGAAGAGCAAGTCCCAAGTAAGCAGAAGAAAAGAAATAATGAAAACTAGAGCAGAAATCAATGAAATTTGAAACAGGGAATTAATAGAGAAAATCAATGAAACCAAATATAATTGATAAACATCTAACCAGGTTAACTAAGAAAAAAAGGGGGAAGACACAAATTGCTAATATCAGAAACGAAAAGGGGTCAATGCTACTGATTCTATGGACATTAAAAGAATAGCAAGGGAATTCTGTGAACAAGTCTGTGCCCACAAATTTGACAACCTAGGTGAAATGGATTAATTCTTTGAAAGTTGCAACTTACTGAGATGCATACAAAACTCACAGATGGAAAAATATATCCTGAACAGATTCATATCTATTAAAGAAATTGAACCAATAATTAATAACCTTCTATAAAGAAAACACCAGGCCAGATGGGTTCACTAATGAATTTTACCAAATATTAAAGGAAGAAATTATACATTTTTTGTAATGTTTTCCAGATAATAGAAGCAGAAGGAATACTTCTTAACTTATTTTATGAGGCCAACATTATTACCTTAATACCAAAACCAGAGAAAACTATTATAAGAAAGGAAAACACAGATGCAAAAATCCTCATGATTTTATGAACACAGATGAAAAATCCTCAAAAAATTATTAGCAAATTGTGTCTAACAATGAATAAATAGAATTACACACCATGACAAAATGAGATGTATTCCAGGAATGCAAGGTTAGTTCAACACTGAAAAACAAACAGTGTAATCTATCTTAGTTTGTTCAGGCTACCATAACACAATACCAAAGAATGGGTGACTTAAATGATAGAAATTTATTTTCTCACAGTTCTGGGGGCTGAAAGTCCAAGATCAAGGTGTTGCCAAGTTTGGTTTCTCCTGAGGCCCCTCTCCAGATGTCTGCCTTCCCTCTATATCTGCACATGGCCTTTCCTCTGTGTGTGCATCCCTGGTGTCTCTATCCCTGCGTCTTAACCTCTTGTAAGATTCCCAGTCAGATTGGATCAAGGTGCATTATAACCTAATTACCTCTTTAAAATACCCCATCTCTAAATGTAGTTACATTCTTAAGATATTGGGGCTTAGGGCTTCAATGTATGCATTTTAGGAAGGACATAAAAAAAGAGAGTCAATGTTTTCAAGATGTCAATTCTTATCAATTTGGTCTATATAGTCAATACAATCACTCAAATTCCCAGCAAATTATTTTGTGGATATAGAAAAGCTGACTCTAAAGTTTCTATGGAGAGATAAAAAATCCAGAATAGCTAACACAGTATTGAAGGAGAAGAACAAAGTCAGAGGGCTGACGCTACTCAACTTCAAGACTTCATTATAAACTATAATAATCAAGACAGTGTGATATTGGTGAAGGAATGACAAATAGACAATGGAACAGAAAAGAGATCCCGGAAATAGATCCACACAAATGTAGTCAATCCATCTTTGGCAAAAGATCAAAGACAATTAAATGGAGAAAGGATAGTCTTCACATAATAGTGCTTGAACAATTGGGCATCCAAATGCAAAAATATGAATATAGATACAGATCTTATATCTTTCACAAAAAGAAACTCAAAACGGATTATGAATCTAGATGTAAAATGCAATAAAACTCCTAGAAGATAACATAGGAGAAAACATACATGACTTTGGATTTGGTGATGGCTTTTTAGATATAAAACCAAAAGTACAATCCATGAAAAAAAATTGATAGCTGAAGTTTATTAAAGTTAAAAACTTCTGCTCTGTAAGAAGCACTATGAAGAGAATGAAAAGATAAGCCCAGACTGGGAAAAAAAAAATCTTTGCAAAACAAACATCTGATAAAGTTCTGGCATTCAAAATATGCAAAAAACAAACAAACAAACAAACAAACACCCTCCTAAAAGTCAATACAACCTGATTTAAACATGGGCAAAATATCTGAACAGACATCTCACTAAAGAAGATATACAGATGAAAATCAGTGGATTAAAAGATGCTACCCATCATATGTCAGCAGGGGATCGAAAATTAAAACAACAGTGAGATACCACTACACATCTATTAGAGAGGCCAAATTCAAGACAACAACGCTGAATGCTAACAAGAGTGTGGAGAACAGAACTCTTATTCATTGCTGGTGGGAATGAAAAATGATACAGCCATTTCAGAAGGTAGCTTGGTAGTTTCTCACAAAACTACATACACTTTCACTACACCTTTACACATACTTTTACCAAGCAATTCTCTTCCTTGGTATCTACCCAAAGGAGTTGAAGACTTATGTCCACACAAAAGTCTGCACACAGATATATGTACACACACACACACACACACACACACACACACACACATATAGCACGTTTATTTATAATTGCCAAAATTTGGAAGCAGCCAACATGTCTTTTGGTAGGTGAATGGATAAATAAACTGTGGCACACAAGACAGGGGGATATTATTCAGCCCCAAAAAGAAATGAGCTATCAACGAGCTTCCCAGCCATGAAAAGACATGAAGGAAACTTAAATTCATCTTACTAATAGTGAAAGAAGCCAATCTGAAAAGGCTTTACTCATACTGTATGATTCTAACTATATGGCATTCTGGAAAACACAAAACTATGGAGACAGTAAGAAGATCAATAGTTACCAAGGGCTGGTGGAGTGGAGAGGGGTTGATTGGTGTACCAGAGGATATTTAGGGCAGCAAAGTACTTTGTATGATACTATAATGATGGATACATGTCATTATACTCTTTTCCCCTCTACTCCCAACACTGCTGACACCAAAGTGTGAGGGGTTACCCACACTAACCAATTCCAATCTCTGGATATCAGCGAGATGAGTTACAATTCAATTCTCACACTCCTGGGAGTTGGCGCAGACTCCACGAAACCCAGAGAATGTAAAACACAGAGTGATTGTTAAAAGTGTATCCGTATTGGTTCATTAATTATAACAAATGTATCACATGAATGCACCACATTAACGATAAAGGAAACTTGGCAGGGAGGGGACTAGGCTGAGGAGGTATATGGGAACTCTATTTTCTGATGAATTTTTCTGTGAACTTAACCTACCCTAAAAATTAAAGTCTACTAATTTAAAAAATAGTGAGGAAAGCAGGTGCTTTGAAGTTAAGTAAATTGAACAGATTACTAAACCAGAACGGTGAGGCAGAGAGGAAGAGTGACCTAAGGAATGGGCATGTTGATGGACAAGGAGTCGGTAACTCATTTTGACAAAACAGGCTGGTCCTAAAGGTATTTCTCTACACTTTGCTCGATCAGGGAAGAACCTTTCAATGGCAAAGCACCGGACCACAAGACCATTAACTATGCAGAGAAGAAAGCTGAAGAACCTATAAAAGGCTTTTTTTTTTAAAGTTTATTGAGAGTGCATGCATGTGAGGATGAGTGGAGGAGGGGCAGAGAAAGAATCTAGAATTTTTTAATTAAGTAAACCTTAAACTTGTAGTATAATTTGTCTTACTACCTCTTTGGCAAAACCTTTCTTTCATAGACAATTCAAATGCAAACTAATTCCAAGCCCTTGGGGAGCCTAGCTTGGGGTTCAGGTGAGTGAGGTTTTCCTATACTATTCTATTCCAAATTGTCCTTTTCCGTAGTGATGGGTGAAGTAGTTTCATGTTTCTGGGTATTGTGGAGGATATAGGAAGAAAAAATGCAAGTCCCGCCAGTCACTGGGCATGAATATGGAGGTTTGTTTAGAGATAAGCTCACATTGGTTCCCATCAATCTTGAAACCCCGCCTCTCTCCTCACTGTGCAATACTAAGATTGACCAGTCTCTGCCACAACTGAATGAGAACAAGTCAACTCTTCAGCCAGTACTCTGGGCCCTAATGGTCCACGTCTGCGTGTGCTGCTAAAAACCTTATATCCATAGGGCTTAACACCCCTTTAATGATCTCTTAATGAACTCAAATAAAGACCACTTGTGAGCTCACCACACCTGATTGCTCTCTCTGAACTTTGGAATCACATCTACCTGTCAATGGGACAGCTGCTTTTGGATGTCCACAGGTGCTCACACAAAATGTGTCCGGCACCGAAGCTCGCCCTTTTCTCCTGTGAGCTCAGAGCCCCTCTGACTAAGAATGGCGCCACTGTCCCCCAGGTGCATAAGCTAACACACTGTCTCTTTCTCCATCTCCTGTCCCCTTCCACACCGCGTGTGCTGTAGACCCTCCACTCCTCTTTCCCCTCTGTAACTGCCTCAGCACAGACCACCCTTATTGGCATATGGAGGTCAGCTTCTCTTGTTACTTGTTTGCAAAGAGCCCTATTCTTTTCCATTAGAAAACTTATCTCTGTAATTACACACCCATCGTCGTGGGTGATTTTCTGATTCCCTCTTTTTGACCTTAAGCTCCATGAAAGCTGGACTGTCTGTTCCCCATTTTATTTCCAGCATCTCTACAGAGCCTGGCATATACTAGGCCCTTCACAAACACTTGTCGATTTAACAGATTGTTGAAAGAGCTTCCTGATGGTCTCCTGCTTTTGCCATTCTCCAATCCCTTCTCCCTGCTACAGTAAGAACACGTATCTGATCATGAGGTCACTTTTCTGCTGAAAACTTTGCAATAGCTTCTCACTGGCCTTAGATGAAATTCAGTGCTGACAAGGCTTCTGACGGGCCCTGGTCTCTTCTGACGTTACTCTCCACCATGGCCCCTAAGCGCTGAGAGCAATTCTCATCGTCATTTAGGTCTTTCCTCCAGCTCTTTTCAGGCCTCCACCTTTGTTGTTCCCTCTGCCTGGACACTGGCTCTTCAGTGTCCTTCTGTTTGACCTGCTCCTTATTCCTTATTTCAGCTTGGATGTCACCCTTGTTGAGGTGTTTTCCCTGACCTTCTCCATCAGATCAGTCCTCCACACGCCAATGTATTTCCTCTGTCACTTTACTCATCTGACCATATTTTATTTGCATGTTTAATTGCCTGTCTTCTTTATAATATATAAATCATCTAAGAGCAGGAACCTTTCCTATTCCTATTTCCTATTCCTAAAGAAAGAAAGAAAATTTGTCAGAAAATGATGGGATGTAGAGGAACTTGAAAGTCACCTTATTAGTCTCCTACCTTCAGGAAAGATTACTCTTTGTTTAAACACATTCAGACAAAATCCCATAGCTGCTCCCAGCAACAGTCTAGAATTTCACAAACTTTGATGCCAAGAAGTTTTTCTTACAGGTAATCTCAGTCTCTCATGCTACAATCTGAGCTCATTTCTTCTCCTCCGTAACCTGCACATGACCCGCCCGACCACTTGTCTTTGTCATTCTCTGCCTAGAATTGCCTGCTCCTCTCTCATTGGCTCTGTCAAAATGCTGTGGTCCCTGCCTACTGGCTTTCTCAGAGTGTGGTCCAAGGACTTCTCAGATCTAACTTGTGATCAAAGGAATGAATTAGATCTCCACTTGTCCACATGAATTGAACTCCAAATCATAATGCCCAATGGAAGAAAGTTTGAGAATGAAGCATATGGTACATTATTTATGTAAATCAAATACTATATATAAGCAATACTATACATTTTATGGATGTCACACACACACACACACACACACACACACACACACACAAGTCAAGTGTGGGAGCAGGGCTGAAAGATTGTATTGTGGGAGGGTGGGACCAGAAACAGAGATAAAGGAGCGCATAAAAGAAATGGGTGTCTGCGTGTATCAGCTGGCCTGTACTGTGCCACCAACTAAGGACATAGTAACTTGAATTTGCTCAAATTCAGCCACCAAAAGGAAAAGCACACAACTCAAGGTGCATTACACACAGAGGAAGCTTTGAGGTGGAAGGAGCACGGAGTCAAGGGAAAAGAGAGGATGGGTAAGAGAAAGACGGTCCAGGGGAAAGCACCCAGGTGTGAGGGATGTGCGCATGCGCCCCCTGGAACGCCCATTGCGTGGTACATCCATCCACAGAGGGAAAGAAAAACCCGGAGACTCTGAGCAGAGGCGCAGGGAAAATAGTCTAAGATTTTTTTTTTCTGGCACTAGAAAAGATATACAGACATGTCCCCTAGAATAAAACAAACAAGCCTACAAGGGATCTGTAGCTCCAAACATTAGGAATGTTTACATAAAATGAGTAACATTTAACGTCACAACTTTGTGAGATTTAGATTTGGTATTTTGAAGACAGTGTCAAAAAAGATTCATGGCCCTTTGAGGTCGGTGTTATAAACATCCAACCACTGGCCCCTGAGGCTAAGTCCCCAACTCCCGACTGTGGAGCCATCACCCGGACACAGCGGCTCCACTGTCCTTGGGGCCAGGGCAGTCTTCTATTCCCTCCTCTACACTGCTCTTTCTTGCCTTCATGATTGTTTGTGTTTCTTTGAACTTATCTAAGTTGTGCTATATTAAACATTTTTTTATATTCATGGTATTATTATTATTATGTCTTATTGATCCGTCTTTGAAGACAGTGAGCACGTTTCATAGAAAAGCACAGGCAAGTTTAACTGCCTATAAAAAGTCAGTTATTTAGACTACAGAGCCCTAAGTCCCCGGAGGTGGGCTTGCTTGATCTAGAGCCCAGCCTCTGGCCGGCCAGCTGATGGGGGATGTTCCTCTTACTTTCCTTCCCACAACCACCCAACTTCCACCCTGATTAGTGTTATACTTTGTAAAGCAGAGATGAGGCTGGACTCTGCCTCAGTTTCACCTTTGGCCAAGACCCCCACATTCCAAAACTGGGACCCAGCCCACCCAGCAGGGCTCTCAAAGGACGTCTCTGCGTATGGTGTCTTGCTGCCTTATATTAAAGGGGATGGAGAGAGGTGAGGGGTCCAAGAGACAGAAGCCACAGTGAGTTCTTCCTCTTATGTGGGGAAAGAGTAGGGGAGTACCTCCTCACCTCCAGTTTAGGGAGAGGGTCTTTAAGTAGACACATCTGGGCACAGACAAAGGGATCCAGGTCTGACAATGGACTGAGAATGCATTCCTTACCAATACTTGCTGTTTCTTGTGTTTTTGATTTTAGCCATTCTGACAGGTGTGAGGTAATACCTCATGCCTATAGTTTTGATTTGCATTTCCCTAATGATGAGTGATGTTGGGCATCTTATCATGTGTCTGTTGGCCCTCTGTATGTCTTCTTTGGAAAAGTGTCTGTTCATGTCTTCTGCCCAATTTTAAATTGGATTATATGATTTTTTTGGGTGTTGAGTTATATAAGTTCTTCATATATTCTTGATACTAATGATTTATCAGTATGTCATTTGCAATGAGGTATATCATTAGTTTTGTTGATTGTTTCCTTTGCTATGCAGAAACTTTTATTTTGATATAGTTCCAATAGTTTATTTTTATGTTTAATTACATTGTCTCAGGAGACATATCTAGAAAGATATTGCAATGGCTGATATCAGACAGAAAGAAATAAAAGGCATCTAAATTGGTAAGAAAGAAGTAAAACTTTCACTATTTGCAGATGACATGATACTATATATAGAAAACCCTAACAACTCCACCAAAAAACTACTAGAACTGAGTAATGAATTCAGTAAATTCACAGATACAAAATCAACCTCAGAAATCTGTTGCATTCCTATCACTAATAGTGAAGCAGCAGAAAGAGAAATTAAGAAAACAATACCATTTATAATAGAACCCAAAACGATAAAATATCTAGGAATAAACTTGATCACAGAGGTAAAAGACCTGTACTCTAAAAATTATAAAACACTGATGAAAGAAATTGAAGGCAATGTAAAGAAATGGAAAGACATCTCATACTCATGGATTGGGAGAACAAATATTGTTAAAATGTCTGTGCTACCCAAAGCAATCTACAAAATTTAATGATATCACTATCAAAATACCACCAGCATTTTTTACAGAGCTAAAGCAAAGAATCCTAAAATTTGTATGGAACCACAAAAGACCCTGAATAGCCAAAGCAACTTGAAAAGGAGAAACAAAGCTGGAGACATTGCAGTTCCAGACTTCAAGTTGTATTACGAAGCTACAGTCATCAAAAAAAAAATTGTACTGGCATAAAAATAGACACATAGATCAATGGGAATAGGGTCTGTAAAGAGGCAACAAAATTAAAATGAGCCCATTAGGGTGGGCTCTAATCCAATCTGGTGTCCTTATAAAAAAGGCATTAGATTAAGAGAAGACCAGGGACCACTGGGAGCAGTGGTCAGGGAGCAGCTAACCACAAGCCAAGGAGAGAGGCTGCAGAAGGAACCAACCCTTCCAGCACCTTGATCATGGACTTCAGGCTTCCAGAACCATGAGACAATAGATTTCCATTATTTAAGCCACTCCGTCTATGGTTCTTTTTCATGGCCACCCAAGTTTACTAGTACACCATCATGTTCTTGCTTTCTCTGCAGGCTTCCTACCTACAACAAGGCTGAGTTTTCACTTTGAATGATATTCACAAAGGATGTGTTAATAACTGAACTGTGGTAATTCATGGAGCTTAGATTACCAGCAAACTCCTGGTTCACATGAGCTACAGCCTTTCCTGTTTGCCCAGATCTTGGAGGAGCCAGCCCCATTGGTGGGTTTGCAAGAAAGGGCAAGACAAACCTGGAAGTTACCTCCTGATTGCATTACAAAGGCCCTGCTCCTTCAGCATCTGGCTGATGTAAGTCATGAAAGCAACAGCCCCGTGGCCATGATCCTGAGTTTCTCTCACATTTTATAGAGGAGTATACTCCTCCTACTTGGATTTTGGCTGCCCTGATTATTCGCTGGAGAAGGCAGCAGTATGAATTCAAGGTAATGAAGTCACTAAAGCATGCCGAGTCCTCAGCAAAGCCCAGGCTTCGACTCTGCTGCTCACATCTGGGGATGGTCTATGAGTCTTATGGATTCTATTTTGCAGTCTATTCTTTGAAAAAGATTCCTCTTCCCCATGCTTCAGTGGTAATTCAGGTGCTCCCTTCAAACCTCTTTCCCCATTAAGGCTTTGTCTTGGATTAAATCCGCTGAGCGATGATTTGTTGCAAAGGTGACCCTACAAATCCATACAGATGTGCTGAGTTCCCAAGGATAAGAAAGCTGATCCTGAAGGAGAGGGATCAGTTTGACCCTGTTCGAAGTACCCAGGGGTGATCCACCTCCCCAGTGGGAAGAGGATGCAGGCTGGAGCTGCAGGGATTCATTTTGAAATGAATTTTGAAATTAAGCCGCCTTGCCCTAGATGCATTAGCCCAGTTTCCTAAACCCACCCAACAAAGGGCCCCTGTCACGGATAGCAGTTGATGCGAACATCGAGAGGCTGCCGACTTAAGGTTGCTTCAACTGGCTTGGTCCTCGCTGGGGAAGCTGAGCACTCAGCGAACTCAGCAAGGTTAATCAAACAAATCCTGATGGCAGGACAGCCTGAGGATAAGCAGGAGGCCCTGAGGGGTGTGTGCTGGGGTAGCCTGGCCACCAGGCATCCCTGGGTTCACTCAAGGCTGATGCCTCATCAGTGCTGGAGACTGTTGACAAGGGTCTAGTGCGTCATTGAGCCCCAGGGGTGGTCCAGGGATCCTGGTCCTGGCAAGCTGAGAGCGCCCGAGGATGCTGCCGCCATCGCATGATTGCTGCTCTGTGTACCAGCAGTGACGTACAGGGACTCAAGCCAAGATCAGCCTACTGGGGGAGAAGAGCGCTTGGAACACATATTTGGAGTCTTGATTCTGGCCCCTTCAAAAACAAAACCAATTAAAAAAAAAA
>NC_043701.1:103278031-103280217 GCF_006229205.1 Suricata suricatta | reverse complement strand
AGTGCAGACCCATCACTTCTTTGTGGGCCCTCGGGGCCTCAGCTGACATCCCAGACATCCTGGGGATCACTTTTCTGAAGTTTTACCTTCTCCTGCGACAGCCGTGGAGAGTTGCTGTCAATCTTAGAAAACATGAGACATACCTCGAGGAGCTTGTTAAAAGTTCAGATTATAGGGGCACCCGGGGGGCTCAGTTGGTTTAGCGTCTGACTCTTGATTTCAGCTCAGGTTCTGATCTCACTGTTCGCGGGTTCGGGCCCCATGTCGGGCTCTGTGCTGATAGCCTGGAGCCAGCTTCGGATTCTGTGTCTCCTTCTCTCTGCCCCTCCCCCATTTGCGCTCGCTCTCTCTCTCTCTCTCTCTCTCTTTCTCTCTCTCTCTCTCAGAAATGAATAAATGTTAAAAAAAAAAATTAAAAAAAACCCCTTCAGATTACATAGGGGGTGCCTGGGTGGCTCAGTCGGTTAAGTGTCTGACTCTTGATTTCAGCTCACGTCACGATCTCCTGGTTGGTGAGTTTCAGCCCCGCATCGACAGTGCAAGGCCTGCTTGGGATTTTCTCTCACTCTCTCTCTTTGCACCCGCCCACCCCCCCACTCAGGCACATGCACTCTCTTTCAAAATAAATAAATAAACTTTAAAAAAAAGTTCAGATTATACATACCTATGGGAACGGTGAGATTCAAACACTGGTAACTCTAAAGGCTGTCCACTTCCGGTTGGGGTGTGGACGGTGGGGAGGCTGAGCATGAGTGCAAGGACAGAGGGCATATGGGGGCCCTGACCTTCCACTCGGTTTTGCTGTGCACCTCAAACAGCTCTAGAAAAAGAGTCTCTAAACAAAACAGCTCAGATTCCTGGGGACCCACTTACCCACCTGCAGGGATTCTGATTCAGCGGCACTGGAGCTGGGCCTGGGAATCCACATTTTGAAAACTATTCCCCACAGCCTGACGTCACTGGGATGTGGGTCAGCCTCAGAGGAGCAGAACCTGCCAGTGCCTAGTGACAGCTGGCAGAGGAGGACAGAGTGCTGCAGCCTGAGGCCCCCTCCCCGGGCAGCAGCCACTCCCACCCCAGCAGCTGGGGTGGGCCAAGTACCCTGGCCTGGGGGGCAATGCAAGAGGGTTTGACTTCTCCCATCCTTAGGGTACTGCCCTTTAGGTTGGGAAACTGGAGAGAAGATTTGCACGTGTTTTTTTACCTGGGAAAAGGTTGGTGTAGGCGGAGGTCGGATTATTGCAATGAGCTCCCTCCTGGCTCCTCTCCCTTCCCTAAGCTTTTCTCCCCTGCAGCACTTATTTATACAATCGGCCACAATACGTTCCTCTGATACATTGTCGTTACACCATCTCCTTCCTCAAGAGCCTCCCCTGCCTCCCTCCCTTCTTTAAGATCAGCCCCAAATGCTGGCCTCCCTGATCTCCAGATCTTTGGGGGCCGTGTGCTCCCTCCACTCCTCCCCACCCCACGGAATTGCCTTCTTCAGCCAGGCTACTGTGCTGTCTGCTTCCTGGAGGCCGCTGTCCTCACTGCCTCCCTTCTCCAGCATGTATGCTCCCGCCCCTCCCTCTCCTATGCACCTTGCCCCCCGCCCTTGTGCCAGCACTTGGCTTACAACTTACCTCTGTGAGGAGCGTCTCTGCCTGATCTCTTGGGCCCCAGAGCATATAGTAGTGTCATTACTGAGGGTCCATCTTCCAGAACCTGCTTGGTGGATTCTTCTACCTGCCCTCACCCTGACTCCTAGCAAAGAGGCTAGGGCTTAGACAGAGGGGACAACCCAGCTGAACCAGGGGACCTTGCCTTACGAACAAACTCTGACATTTGGGAGCTATAAGACCAGTGCAAGGTACTCAGTTTCTCTGAGCTTTTGTTTCTTTACCATAAAGTGAGAATAATGGTGTCCTTTTCCTAGGACTATTGGGAGGAGGAAGGGACAACAGTCATGGATATGGATGTGCTCTAAATTCGAAAGCACATCCCAGGATCCAGTGGCTGTCAGGCTTCATCAAGCCTGATTCATCAAAGGCTGGGCTGGGCTCAGAGCAGACATGAGACCAGCGAGGGGCTGGCTGCCATCCCAAGGCTAAGACTGGGGTAGGACTCAGAGAAACCCCATGCAAAGGCTTGGAGTCAAGAGCAATGAGGAGAGGGTTGGGTTGGGGACGTGCAAAAGAGAGATG
>NC_043701.1:103275744-103277931 GCF_006229205.1 Suricata suricatta | reverse complement strand
AGTGCAGACCCATCACTTCTTTGTGGGCCCTCGGGGCCTCAGCTGACATCCCAGACATCCTGGGGATCACTTTTCTGAAGTTTTACCTTCTCCTGCGACAGCCGTGGAGAGTTGCTGTCAGTCTTAGAAAACATGAGACATACCTCGAGGAGCTTGTTAAAAGTTCAGATTATAGGGGCACCCGGGGGGCTCAGTTGGTTTAGCGTCTGACTCTTGATTTCAGCTCAGGTCCTGATCTCACTGTTCGCGGGTTCGGGCCCCATGTCGGGCTCTGTGCTGATAGCCTGGAGCCAGCTTCGGATTCTGTGTCTCCTTCTCTCTGCCCCTCCCCCATTTGCGCGCTCTCTCTCTCTCTCTCTCTCTCTCTTTCTCTCTCTCTCTCTCAGAAATGAATAAATGTTAAAAAAAAAATTAAAAAAAAACCCTTCAGATTACATAGGGGGTGCCTGGGTGGGTCAGTCGGTTAAGCGTCTGACTCTTGATTTCAGCTCACATCACGATCTCCTGGTTGGTGAGTTTCAGCCCCGCATAGACAGTGCAAGGCCTGCTTGGGATTTTCTCTCACTCTCTCTCTTTGCACCCGCCCACCTCCCCACTCAGGCACATGCACTCTCTTTCAAAATAAATAAATAAACTTTAAAAAAAAAAGTTCAGATTATACATACCTATGGGAACGGTGAGATTCAAACACTGGTAACTCTAAATGCTGTCCACTTCCGGTTGGGGTGTGGACGGTGGGGAGGCTGAGCATGAGTGCAAGGACAGAGGGCATATGGGGGCACTGACCTTCCACTTGGTTTTGCTGTGCACCTCAAACAGCTCTAGAAAAAGAGTCTCTAAACAAAACAGCTCAGATTCCTGGGGACCCACTTACCCACCTGCAGGGATTCTGATTCAGCGGCACTGGAGCTGGGCCTGGGAATCCACATTTTGAAAACTATTCCCCACAGCCTGACATCACTGGGATGTGGGTCAGCCTCAGAGGAGCAGAACCTGCCAGTGCCTAGTGACAGCTGGCAGAGGAGGACAGAGTGCTGCAGCCTGAGGTCCCCTCCCCAGGCAGCAGCCACTCCCACCCCAGCAGCTGGGGTGGGCCAAGTACCCTGGCCTGGGGGGCAATGCAAGAGGGTTTGACTTCTCCCATCCCTAGGGTCCTGCCCTTTAGGTTGGGAAACTGGAGAGAAGATTTGCACGTGTTTTTTTACCTGGGCAAAGGTTGGTGTAGGCGGAGGTCGGATTATTGCAATGAGCTCCCTCCTGGCTCCTCTCCCTTCCCCAAGCTTTTCTCCCCTGCAGCACTTATTTATACAATCGGCCACAATACGTTCCTCTGATACATTGTCGTTACACCATCTCCTTCCTCAAGAGCCTCCCCTGCCTCCCTCCCTTCTTTAAGATCAGCCCCAAATGCTGGCCTCCCTGATCTCCAGATCTTTGGGGGCCGTGTGCTCCCTACACTCCTCCCCACTCCACGGAATTGCCTTCTTCAGCCAGGCTACTGTGCTGTCTGCTTCCTGGAGGCCGCTGTCCTCACTGCCTCCCTTCTCCAGCATGCATGCTCCCGCTCCTCCCTCTCCTATGCACCTTGCCCCCCGCCCTTGTGCCAGCACTTGGCTTACAACTTATCTCTGTGAGGAGCGTCTCTGCCTGATCCCTTGGGCCCCAGAGCATATAGCAGTGTCATTACTGAGGGTCCATCTACCTGAACCTGCTTGGTGGATTCTTCTACCTGCCCTCACCCTGACTCCTAGCAAAGAGGCTAGGGCTTAGACAGAGGGGACAACCCAACTGAACCAGGGGACCTTGCCTTACGAACAAACTCTGACATTTGGGAGCTATAAGACCAGTGCAAGGTACTCAGTTTCTCTGAGCTTTTGTTTCTTTACCATAAAGTGAGAATAATGGTGTCCTTTTCCTAGGACTATTGGGAGGAGGAAGGGACAACAGTCATGGATATGGATGTGCTCTAAATTCGAAAGCACATCCCAGGATCCAGTGGCTGTCAGGCTTCATCAAGCCTGATTCATCAAAGGCTGGGCTGGGCTCAGAGCAGACATGAGACCAGCGAGGGGCTGGCTGCCATCCCAAGACTAAGACTGGGGTAGGACTCAGAGAAACCCCATGCAAAGGCTTGGAGTCAAGAGCAATGAGGAGAGGGTTGGGTTGGGGACGTGCAAAAGAGAGATG
>NC_043701.1:103258073-103275644 GCF_006229205.1 Suricata suricatta | reverse complement strand
TGATGCATAGGGGCACATGTACCCCAATGTTCATAGCAGCACTATCAACAATAGCCAGATTTCCATGGAAAAGGCCTAAATGTCCATCAACTGAAAAATGGATAAAAAAGATGTGGTTTACATATACAATGAAATAGTACATGGCAATGAGAAAGAATGAAATCTGGCCATTTGGAGCAACGTGGATGGAACTCTAGGGTATTATGCTAAGTGAAATAAGTCAGGCAGAGAAGGACAGATACCATATGTTTTCACTCATATGTAGATTAGGAGAAACTTAACAGAAGCATGGAGGAGGGGAAGGGGAAAAGTAGTTAAGGAGAGGGAGGGAGGCAAAGCATAAGAGACTTTTAAATACTGAGAACAAACTGAGGGTGGATGGGGGTGGGGGAGAGGGGAAAGTGGGTGATGGGCATTAAGGAGGGCACTTGTTGGGATGAGCACTGGGTGTTGTATGGAAACCAATCTGACAATAAAATATATTTAGAAACAAAAAACAAAAAAAAAGCTTTTCCAGGATGATTATCTTTTTTTTTCTTTTTTAAGTAGGCTCCATGCCCAGGGCGGAATCCAATGCGGGGCATGAACTCAGGACCCTGAGATCAAGACCTGAGCTGAGATCAAGAGTCGGATGCCAACCCAGGTGCCTCCAGGATAACTATCTTGAAGATGCCCACTGCGGTGAAGCAGCTCATGTCCAATAACTTAATACTCATTACCCAAGTTGGGCACAGAGGGTCACGCATGCGGGGGAAGCCCCAGCAGGAAGGTCTGATCCGAAACGGAAGTGTGGGGCTGGAGGCCTGGCCGCAGGGAGAAGTACGGTCTGCTCTGTGGTCACAGAACATTTGGGGCTGCCCAAGGCACCCTGCAGGTGCAGGCCAACCCGGGGCGCAGGTGAGCCAACAGCCAGGGAGACTTCTTTGTGATCTGTGAGACAGCTTCCTTGAACAGAAGGAGAAAACGCATTCTTGTGGATGAAGATTTGGAAGCAGTGTCTGCTGAACTTGGCAGTTCCAGACCACGAAGATAATGCTAGGAGAAGGAAGGAAGAGAGAAGCGAGCAGAGAAGGAGGGAGACCGGGAGGACAGACCAGCTCCTCGATGACTAGACTTCTGACATGCTTAATAGATACTAGTTCAATTCGTGTTTACTTTTTCTAAAGACTGATTTGCTAAACATTTCTCTCACTGCTGCTCAGCGACTATTCACTCTTACAGGCGTTTCTCTGGAGAGCCGGGCAAGAAGCAAGCTTACTAGGGTCCTGCTTCTCAGAAGGCGTTGCTGGGGGGTGATTCCCCCCAGAATGACAGTTAACTTCACAAAACATCTGGGAACACGTGTGAGGGGGTCAAGACGGGACAGCCTCCCTCCTGTGAGAGCCGAGGGTGCGGGCCGTGCTGAGCAGTCCCGCATCCCACCCCACACAGGGTTTGGAGCAACATAACACCGAGCATGTGGGCTTTTCTTTGGGAAGCTGTCACATGGGTAGCAATCTGTGTGTTCTCCCATTATATAGTTTGATGTCTTGTTAGAATAGAAAGATTTCAAAATTAGCATCAACATTTGAGAAGAAATAAAGTTCCTTCCATATGCTGCTTAGCTTGGGTGGCAGCAAAAAAGGCAGAGCTGAACCCCGGCACGTTCTGTTTATCGCCTCTCCCCACGGCCCATCCAAAGCTGTTTCAGACGTGCCGCCGCCTCCACGGTGGCCCAATTTCTGCTTTCCCTGCGCCTCGCTGTTCCCTGCCCCCACGGGCGCCTGCCGGGATCCTCAGGCCGGCTCTGCTGCCTCCTGCCCTTCCTGGCTCAGCCTGGCCAGGCTGTCTCCTCTTCCTCCCTTCTGGACTCTTCCTGCCTGGAGGGAGGACACGGGCCCTGGTGTCTTCCATGGGGGCCACGCCGCATTCTCTGACGTCCTGCCACACACTCCCTTGACTTCAACAAACGGGGGACCCTGACCTCTATGTCAAGGCTTTGTGGAGGCGTCTAAGAGCACAGATCCTCAGGTAGAGACAGGCACCCATTTATGGACCGCTTTTGCCCAGATGTGTTGTTTCCTGACTTGGGTGTATTCTAGAGACACAGGCCTCTGGGCGTTTCACTGTGCCCTCTTGTCCGGGAAAAACAACTAAGACCTTGACTTCATTTTTATTTTTGTAAACTGAACAGGCTCTCGTGTCTCACCCAAGTAAACGATAATTTTCTTGTTCACACAAGCCCCTGTGGTAAACAAGAAATTCTTTTTTTTTTTTTAATGTTTTTTTAATTTATTTTTGATACAGAGAGAGACAGAGCATGAGAGGGGGAGGGGCAGAGAGAGAAGGAGACACAGAACCAGAAGCAGGCTCCAGGCTCTGAGCTAGCTGTCAGCACAGAGCCTGACGCGGGGCTCGAACCCACGAACGTGAGATCTGACCTGAGCTGAAGTCGGAGGCTTAACCGACTGAGCCACCCAGGCGCCCCAACAAGAAATTCTTAAACAGAGGGGGCAGCACAGAATCTTATCAGATAGAGTTTTGCTGGCCCTTGAGGAAACTACCTGTTTGATCCAGGTGATCTATCTCGCAAAACTGTTAATAGTCCGAACTGTATAAAAATTCATTCTTAATATGCCTACAGCCTTCCGCTCGGCCGTTTGTGCTGTCATAGCATAGATATTCCACTGCCCAGGGTTGAAGATCTGAGCTTTGGCCTTGAACCTTCCCCAGTCCCCCACTCCCCTCCTTTTTTCTTCAATACCTAGAGACCAAGGAAAACAAAGTAACTTTGATATTAATAAAAATGAATTTATACAATTTATTTTGCTAATAAATGGAAGCAGAAAAAGATACCATATTGGTAACGTACACAGGAACCATAGATGGCATTCAGCATCAGTGCACTCTAAACCATCATGAACAAACTTGAAATAGAAAGGAGCTGCCAGGGACTGACCAGTGGCGCAATGGATACGGTGTCGGACTACGGATCAGAAAGGAGCTGCCTTCCCTGGGGGCTTTGTCATTGGCACAGATTAGTTTATCGAGCCAAATATTTGACACTCTCCCCCACCAACCCTTCCTGAATCTTCAGCTCCTGTCCTGGCTAGTCAGACAGGAAGGAAGTGTGGAAATAGTCTTAAACCCATTCTTTCTTGTCCTCAGAATTTGCTGGACCAAGGAGGCAAAACAGAATAGACTGATGTCTCTGTCACATAGCAGTCCAGAGAGGGGAGAGGCCAGGCAAGTGGGCTCACCTGATGAGGTCATTCCTAGACCTAGGTTCCTTCTCTTGCTGCTCTGCTGTCCTCTGGCTGTGGTCACACCCTCTGGCCACAGGGTCACATCTGCATTGTAGCCTGTGAGAAGTGAGGTTTGGGGGGTGGGCGTAAGAAGGTCATCAGCTTCTTTCTGAAGGCATGTCACCAAGAAGTTGCACTTAGCACTCCTGCTCACCACCCAGTGACCGGAGCTTAGGTGATGCCACACACAGGCTCTAGGGAGACCAGGAATTCTGGTCTCGAGCTGGGTGGCTCTGTGGCCTGCTGAAACCCTGGCTGAAAGAAAGAGCAAGAGAATGGAGACCGGGAGGGAGCTGGCAGTCTGGTCACAGCTCTCCTCCAGGGACGACTGGGACACTGAGCCCAGAACATCGAGTCCTCGGCTCCTGCACTGTTCCTGGTGCTCTTACATTTCAGTTCCTGAGCCTGCATCAGCCCCTCGGCCCCACGTACCTTAGCTTCTATTCCAGATTTCTTAGTAGAGCTGTGGACGCTGCTCCCAGCGGCCGAGCACCTGCCTGAGCTTTAAGGATCAGCAGCTGAGCCCTTGGCTCTGACCCTGCAGGGTGGCCCTGCTTAAGCAGCCTGATCCTTAGCGGCCACAGCAGCCCCCTGCCCACCTGTCATGGTCCATCCCGGTAGGTCAGGCTCGGTCCTTCTCCCTTTGCCCCTCCTCAGGTGGGCACAGGCTAGATGGAAGATACAGGGGGGCTGGGGGAGGGTAACAAAGGAAGAAGTGTCTGAAGGACTGGCTGGAGCTGAGCCCTGAGCCCTAAAGCACTCTGTCCCCTTCACTCCTTTGTCATTGCCAGAGGGGCTGTGGTGAATTGTGCCCCCGCCCAAATTCCTATGTTGAAGTCCTATCACCACCACATCAGAATGCGACTATATTTGGAGACAGGGCTTCTAAAGAGGTGATTAAATGTAAATGAGGCTGTTATGATGGGCCCAAATCCAGTCTGACTGGTGTCCTTATAAGAAGAGATGGGGACACAGACACACATGAAAACACAGTCCATACGCCTAGGAGAGAAGCCTCGGAAGGAATCAGCCCTGCTGACACCACGTCCTCAGACCAGAAGCAGGTATTGGCTGTTGAAGTCCCCGTCTGTGGGGCTCTGCACGGCAGCCCTATGGTCTAACACAGGGGCGAGTATGGATAACTGGGGATGGGGCCCCCACTGCTAGGTTGTCAAGGGCACGCTCCCCGAGCCTGCCTGCTGCTGGGCCGGGCGAGGGCCTCAGACTCGAGGGACTGAAAGACACCTCAGGCTCCTCCGTCCTGGCAGGGTCCTGGGGTGCCGTCTACCTGCAGGTGTGAGGGAGGAGGGAGGAGTGCCGTGGGGCTCAGCCAAGTTTGTCCCTCTCTCTCCTGTATTCTCAGAGGCTCCAGGTTTCTCTTACTCGTTTTGGGGTTGTGTGTAATATTTCACTTCCCAGAAGGAATCCAACTGGTTTTGGGGGGAAAAGGAAGGTACTTTTTAGATGACGAAAGCTGAAGGTCTAGGACAAAACCTTGGTTTTTTTTTTTTAAAGTATTTTTAAAATGTTTATTTATTTATTATTTGTCCACTTAATGTTTATTTATTTTTGAGAGAGAGAGACAGACAGACAGACAGACAGAATGTGAGTGGAGACAGGGCAGAGAGAGAGGGAGACATAGAATCCGAAGCAGGCTCCAGGCTCTGAGCTGTCAGCACAGAGCCTGATGTGGGGCTTCACCTCATGAACCACTGAGTTCATGACCTGAGCCAAAGTCGGCTGCCTAATTCGGCCGCCTAACTGACTGAACCACCCAGGAGCCCCAAAACCTTCATTTTACATCCAAGAAAATTATGGGCCAGAAAAGGTAGGTGACGGAGCTGGAGTCATGTAGGGAGCTGGAAATCTCAGAAACAGAGTCACAGTGACACCTGTCCCAATGAGGGAGGAGGGAAGGTGGCAAATGTCTCAGGACCTGTGGGCCAGGGGAGGGGCCTGTTCCAGGGCCCTGGGGCCTCAGGCCTGGAGGGACTCTGGGGGCCTGGGAGGAGCAGAGCAGTGAGAGATCTACAGCAGAGCCCAGGGATTCGGTTCAGCCCTTGTGGGATGTCCAGATTTCACTCTCCCTCGCTGTGGCGTGGAGAGGGCCCTGGGAGAGGTCGTGAGGGGAAGTCAGTAAGCTAACTGTTGTAGGTGTTAATAGGGAGCAAGTAGGATGTCTGAGAGGACAGCGGTTGTCCTCAGTGCTTCTCAAATTCTCCATGCACATTCTGACTCAGTAGGCCTGAGGGAGCCCAATTTGGGGTTTCTAATAAGCTTGCAGGTGATATACACGCTGTGATGAGATCTGGGATTTTATGTGTCAACCTGGCTGGGCCCTTACGCAGGTAGTTGGTCAAACACTACACTGGATGTTTCCATGAAGGTATTTTTTAGATGAGACTGATATTTAAATGGTAGACTTTGAGTAAAGCAGATGCCCCTCCATAATGTAGGTGGGCCTTACCCAATCAGTTGAAGGCCTTAAGAGAACAAAAACTGAGCTACCCCGATAAAGAGGGAATTCTGCCAACATGGCCTTTGGACTCAAACTGCAACTCTTTCCTGGGTCTCTAGCTGCTGGCCTGCCTGGGAGACTTTGGACTTACCAAGTCTCCACAGTCATGTTAGCCAGTTCTTTAAGATCATGTCTCTCTCTCTCTCTCTCTCTCTCTCTCTCAATCTCTCTCTCTCCCTCTCTTACTGTGAGATTTTTGACAAGATATCCCAAACCTCTGCTTTCTTCTCTGTGAAATGGAGATGACTCATTTAGCACAGTGCCTGGCACTGCTTAGGGAACACTTAATGAATTAGAAACATAACTTTTATCCACACCATGATGATGATCCCCATAGAACTGGGAGAAACGGTAAGAAGTCTTGTCTTCTCTGTCCTTAGGAAATCTGGTCTCCTTCCCTTCTAAGCAGTAAAAGACTTCACCTGTGCTTGGAAATCTCAAGTAAGTGAGATTGTACAGACTCTTCCAGAAACCCGGCATCTCTAGACTAAATCCCTCCAATTGGGTTTTGATTCCTGCATCCTGTCCTGGAGTCAGCCCTTCCTGGTCCGTGAGGGGGCCAGCGCTCTTTTCCTGCCACACCTGAGTCCGCTGGCCTGTCCGCTCAGTGCTGGTGGCCTCACTTCCCACCTCTGTCCTCACTGAGAGCAGCAAAGTGTTTTCTAGTTGGGACACGCTTGCCATCCGCTCTCTCACTGCTAATACAGCCAGCCTTCTCTCCATGCTTTAATTGGCATCAATCTGCTTATTATCAGCATGGTTCCTTGGAGAAAGACCAGAAAAATAATTTCCTATCTGAACAGCAAAGAGTGCTGAGCACCTCTCTGCTTGTTGACTATCTTTAGCTTCTGGCTCCTTCTGCCCCACGGATGAGCAGGTACGCTGAATTAGTATCTCGGACAGAGGCCTTGGCTAGTATCAGGAAAAAGGTTCTGCAGCACCCTGGGTGGCTCCAGGAACTTTGCATAAAAGGGACTTGGAGGCAGGAATTCAGTCGTGAGTGGGGGAAGGTTCTGGGTGAGCTTTCCTGTGGGTGGTGAGCCCCTTGGACCTGAGGAGAGTGGGCCACACTTCCCCGCCACTGCTTTGAGATCTCCCATCCCTTCGAGCTCCAAGATGAGCTGACCTTAATAAAGTCCTGGTGGAATACTCTAGACCCGAAGGTGAGTTCTCCAGTGTTTTCTCCTCCCTTTCATTGAAGCCTAATCGAGGTTCTGATGCTAGGCTGGACTGGTATGAAATCCCTGTTTTGTAATTGAGGAAACAGAACTTCAGAGAACTGAAGCAAGTCCCTCGTGGGGCCCAGGCTGCCCACGGGAATGTGGCCTGTTCCGGCGGGGTGGTGGTGCCCAGGCCCCGGTGGAAACCTTCCCACCGGCCCACTGGGGCTTGGTGGGGGAAGCCAAGGCAGGGTCTGGTGCACATGGGTGCAACTGTGCATGCCCGGCAGGAGGAAGCCCGGGGACCGTGCCCAAGGCGGGCTCTCAGAAAGGGGGGTCAGGCCGTCTGGCCTCAGCCACTCACCTGCCATGGCCTGAAATTTGGCTCTGCTCCTCACCAGTGGTGGGGGCTGAGTGTCAGCTCCCAAACCCTTTGTGAGGGGGCTTTCCTTATGAGTGGACTAAATAGGCATCGTGGGTGGAGTGTGGGAGCAGACCGCGTGCCAGAAGAGCTGGGGGCGTCTGTTCTTAGACGCTTAGAGCGCATGCTGGGAGTCCTAAGCACACCCACCTCCATCACCCACATGCAACTAAAAACGAATACAAGACGAAACCATAGGTTTACAAAAATCCGAAACATTCGGAGGTTTTGCTCGTGATGCCTATGTCAAAAAAAAAAAAAAAAAACAACCCAAAAAACAAAAAGAAACAAAAAAAGACACCTTCAATGTAAATCATCAAAATCTAAGAAACAAAAAGTGTTGGGGTCCTCATGTTGATGTTACACTAAGTTCTCACCTTTGCTGTTGGATGGCCCAGGATGAGGGCAGTATGTTTGGGGGAAATGAGCATCTCGTATCGTCCAGGAGCCAGTTGGGAAAGTGGGAAGAAGTGAAGGTGTCCCGCTTGGGGTAACTGATCTGGGGCTGTATTTAGACAAATCTGCACAGGACTGCCTAACCAGATCCCTTATTACTTTCCTCAGTCACTTTTGAAATGTTTGCTGAGCACCACAGGCCCTGGGCACAGACGGGTGTTTGCTGAGCACCACAGAAAGGTGAGATCATCTGCTCAGAGCCAGCTTATAGCCTGGGTAGTGCTGCGGCCATGGTAAATGTCAGCCGGGAGCAGAAAATGGTCAGGATCAGGGGTATTGGGGTCACGGAGAGGGACCTCACTGTTGCTGGTGATCATTGCTGCGGCTGGCTGCCAGCGCTGGCTTCCAGGTTGGAAAGTGCCAGCAGGTGAGGACAGAAAGCTGGGACCAGCACTCCCCTGCCTCTGCTGTGTGACAGGAAGCTTTCTCCCTCTTTAACCTTGATGGCCTTGATTGTCCCTCCTATTTCTCTCCTGGTTTGGCTCCCTCAGTTTGTCCTCAGGTGAGAGCACCGAGCCTCAGGTGGAGACCAGTCTCTCTGTTGCCTGAGTCTTTCTCCCATCATGTGCAAGGGGCCGAGTCTTTTCAAGCATCCACCCTTGGCTTGAACGGAGTCAGGAGAAGGATCCCCCTCCTTTCTTGGAAAAGGAAGAATGTACCCAACAACTCTTTACCTCTCCTTAAAGTCATTTTCACACTCCCTTTAATGAACTCTTTTTCCCACTCATTAGCCTAGAAGTGAGTGATTGGCCAGAATTCAAAGAACCACCTACAAGGCACCTTTAGCGTCTCTTCCAGCTATCTTGAACCTTCTCTTTGGAGAACAATGCTAGATGCTCCCAAACTGTTCTTTTCATCAAAGATCTTAACGCACCAGGACAAGTCTTCAGGTGAGATCCTGTTACCTTCTCTGCCTTGACTTCACATCCTGACTGTATGTCCAAAAAAAGTCCAAACCAGAGTGGCTAAAATGAACACATCAGGAGACTATAGATGCTGGCGAGGATGTGGAGAGACGGGCACCCTCCTGCACTGTTGGTGGGAATGTAAACTGGTGCAGCTGCTCTGGAAAACAGTGTGGAGGTCCCTCAAAAAACTATCGATAGAACTCCCCTATGATCCAGCAATAGCACTGCTAGGAATTTACTCAAAGGATACAGGAGTGCTGACGCATAGGGGCACATGTACCCCAATGTTCATAGCAGCACTTTCAATGATAGCCAAATCCTGGAAGGAGCCTAAGTGTCCATCAACTGATGAGTGGATCAATAAGATGTGGTTTATATGTACAATGGAGTACTACATGACCGTGAGAAATAATGAAATCCTGCCATTTGCAGCAACATGGATGGAACTAGAAGGTGTTATGCCAAGTGAAATAAATCAGGCAGAGAAAGACAAATACCATATGTTTTCACTCAAACGTGGATCTTGAGAAACTTAACAGAAGACCATGGGGCAGTGGAAGGGGGAAAAAGTTACAGAGAGCGGGGAGGAAAACCATAAGAGACTCTCAAATAATGAGAACAAACTGAGGGTTGGTCGGGGTTGAGGGAGAGGGGATAGTGGGTGATGGGCATTGAGGAGGGCATTTGTTGGGATGAGCACTGGATGTTGTGTGGAAACAAATCAAAAACATTTATTTTAATGTTTATTTATTCTTGAGAGAGAGAGAGAGAGAGAAAGAGAAGAACAGAGCGTGAATGGGGTGGAGGGGCAGAGAGAGAGGAAGACACAGAATCAGAAGCAGGCTCCAGGCTCTAAGCTGTTAGCACAGAGCCCAGTGTGAGACTTGAACCCACAAACTGTGAGATTATGACCTGAGCCAAAGTCAGCCGCTTAACTGACTGAGCCACCCAGATGCCCCTGGAAATCAATTTGACAATAAATTATATTTTTAAAAAAAGTCCAAAGCAATTTGAAATATTGTGGGCAAAAATGTAGTGAGTGTTTATGAGCTATTTTCTTAATTGCTCAGCCCACCCTCTTCGTCAGATCCTTAGGGGCTTCTGTGACCCAGAGAAAGTTAAGGGCTCCACTCTGTAGCATTCGGGCCATTCGTCGCCTTACTCCTTGGTGCCCTGTGGCTACCTTACTCACCGCCCCCTGATCCTTGCCTAGAATTCTTTCACTGGGTTCTTAGGTCCCCTCCCTGCAAAAATAAGGCCTCATTTTCTGATCTGAATTCTGATTTAAACAAATGTTTTATCTTTTCATCATGTGCTGATGAATCTGGGATCCACCATGCGGCTGAATCCTATATCATCGGGCTCTTGAGTGTCTGTGCAGTCGGGTTAGGGGAGGCTGTCCCTGTGTGGTCCTGGCCTTGGCCGCTGCCGGCATTCACACAATGCTGTGAAAGGCTTTTCCGCCTTTCCAATGTCGGCTCGGCCTCATGCAGTAAAATCGCCCATGTGACCTGCTCACCCTCTCCCACCATCGCTCAAAGGATGGCCTGCTCTGTGGAGCCAACAGCTAGGAAACTAGGTCCCCTGAATTTCTTTGGCAGGCCAAAAGGACTGAGGAAGGCAGAAAGGAAATACTGTCCTGTGGCTGCCTCCTCTATTCTTTTTAAGCTTCCTGGTTGTCCAGAAACTCCTGTGCTGTGAGTCGCAGAAGGGTGCCAGGTAAGGAAACAGAAAGTGTGGGTTCCTCTTTTAGCTTTAGTACAAACTCTGAAGTTCATTACCTCCGTCAAGTGACAGAGGCCATATGCTATCAGCCTTCAGGACGGTTGTGAGGACAAGGCTGGTAACCATAGGAGAGAAACTCTGCTCAGATAGGGGATTTGGAAGAGGCGGATGTCCTTGGGTCCCACCAGCTGGAGCAGTACTCGGTTAAGGCAGAGCTGACCTGTGGGTAAGGACTGCTTTGCCGATGAGGAAGTCTCCAAACAGAAGTGTTGGGAAAGCACAGTATGTCTAATTACAATCTTTCCAATAGCCTTGTGGGCCGGCGTCTGCACCAAATCAGTCTTTCAGAGTTCTGAGCACAAGAGCCACCAGACTCCTGTTTGATCCATCCTGCAACTGCTGATTGGAAAGGGTTGTGATCAAAACTATACTTATTTATGTAAAAAATTCTCAAGTCTTTCTATGGCATTAAAGAGGTAGGCAAGGGAGCGCGCCTGGGTGGCTCAGTTGGTTAAATGGCTGATTTGGGCTCAAGCCATGATCTCAGAGTTCATGGGTTCAAGCCTGTGTTGGGCTCTGTGCTGATGGCTCAGAGCCTGGAGCCTGCTTTGGATTCTGTGACTCCCCCTCTCTGCCCCTCCCCGGCTCACACTCTGTCTCTCTCTCTCTCTCAAAAATAAATAAATATTAAAAAAAAAAAAAAAGGTAAGCAAGGCATCCCTGTTCTGTGCACATGTGTCTGGTGTGCGTGTTTATGAAAGTGAGTCAGAACACAGGGCCACCCACTCCAGTCTCCCATGATGACAGGCTCAGTGTTGTCAGACTGTTGCTCTGGGTCTTTCCGCCTTGAAGAACATGGTCACAGTAGGGCTCAGCTCTGAGAAAGCAGAGACATGCTGAAGACTTGTTCTTCCAAGGAAGACTTAGAAGATAAGACAAACAACGAGGCCACAAACTGGGTGCAGCAGGGACAAGACAGGCTCCTACTGTGTGACACAGAGTAGAGGAATGTAGTGGCCTTGCCCCTCCCCTCCGCCCAGTCTGTAAGGCAGAGACCTGATGGGGCCCCAGCAGCAGGTGAGAACGCTGTGAACACCCAGTGGCTTTGTGATAAGGCAAAGGCTGGATGACCTAAGGGTGAGGTCACAAGATCTGGGTGGCCAGCCCCATGGGATGCCTCCAATGAGCAAAATGCTGTCAAAAGTTAAGTCAGTACCCCAAAGAGCAGCACTCCCCCTCAACCCAGCCTTACTCTCGAGGTTCATTTCACAAGAGGACTTGTGAGCCAAGGAAAGAGCGTGGCTGGGTGTGGGTGGTGGCATCTCTCCAGTTGTTGGATGCTTGCAAGTCTTCTCCCAGACATTGCCTAAGACTTAGCCTGTACCTCCTGGGGACTTGGTCTTCGGCTTTGCAAGCTCTCGGTGGGCTCCCAGGCTTCTGTCTCATCCTTTGAGTACTTCTGCTTTATGGCTAGCAGAAGAAATTCCAGACCCATAGGCCATAGCCAGGTCTTAAACATCAGTGGCTTTGCTGAAATCAATTTCATGGTGACAGATGAAGTGTGGACTCCATCGATCACGGCTTCCCACAGGCTTGTCTCCCACAGCACTTTGCAGCCAGCCCGTGTTCACTAAGCTGATCTCTCTAGTAAATCGTGAAGAGATGCCAGAGAAGAGGCAGAAAAATGGCAACACCAAGATCTCAAATCCTTGCACCTTCTAGAGCCAGGATCCTTGGAAACACCTGGCTGGGTGCTTCTGTCACTCTCTCAGTTGGTTTGCCTGTTTGTCCATTTCTCACACATTCATGCACACACACATGCACATAGAGGCACATACATACAAGGTCTTTAAAAATCCCTCTCTCTTTGTTCTCCTTTTTCAAGCCTCTTTATTTAGCACACTTAAAATACTGAGTAAACTCTCTCTTCTACTTGGGTCCACATCAAATTTACTTTCAGGTTTTGTGTAATTTGGCAAAACCTTCTTTTATTGATTCATTGACTGATTCATTGAATCAGTCAAAGAAACGACCATGTGCCACGTGCTTTGCTAGTGACTGAAGGTGAAATGATGAATGAGAGGAGCTGTGAGCCCAGCCTGGCCCTCGTGGGCTGGGCGTCCAGCAGAAAACCCTCCCACCACCATGGACGCCAGCCTCACCCATCGCATGGTGCAAAGGTAGAGTTTGGCCTTGATGGCTTTTTCACGCCTTCTTCCTCTCCGCATCCACCTTTCTCTGCTTTCTGGCTGGGCTCAGGATCCCTGCGGAGTCACTGGTGGCCCCTGGGTTTCTTCTCCTGGACCTCATGCCTACAACCTCATGGCTGGGCCATGGTTCCCTTCTCTGCTCCAGCTCTGCATGGTCATTGGTAAGCCTGGTAACTGCCCTTCAAACACTATCGACCCCAAGGATCACCACTGACCACTCGACTGAAATAATCCTATCTATCCTGACCATTCCTTAGGAGAGGGGCCCTTTCAACTGAGATTTCTAACATTTATAGAGAATTATAGCTTTTATTTATTTTGTTTGTTTGTTTATTATTAGTTAATTTATTTATTGTAGCCCTTTGTCCCTGTAATACTACTTGAATTAAGCCGTGTTTTTGTACCATTTTAAAACTGAGCACAGAATCTGGGAGAGGTTGAATGAGCTGCCCAAGTCCACGGAGCTCACACAGGGCAGGGGCCGGCATCAAACCCAGACTCGCACCTGCCTTTTCTGCTGTGGCGCACTGGATCATGGGATCTCCAGGGGAGCATGCTCAGAAAGCTGTAGAGTGCAAATTGTACCCCAGGTACTAGTCTGCTTCCCCTTTTGCAGTTGTGTAAGCATTTTTAGGGTCTCAACCCCATGTCTGTGACAGACTTTTTGAAGCCTCAAAGTCTCATATGTGATAGTTATGCACTTTGCTGAGTGTTACAATGATTTATTCAGGAATGCCTTCTTCGTAGGTGGGGAGGGCCCTGGAGGTAGGAGATATAGACTGTGTTAGGGGATGTGGGGCCTGGATCAGGAGTAGGGACTCAACTGGGTTTAATTCTAAGGCCTCGGATATAGAATTCCTAATAATCTGAAGGTAGAATATGCTTGGCCAGAGAGCCCCTGGCTTCTGAGTTTTCAGAAGGTCCAGGGGTTTCTGACACCCTGTAGGGCTGACACCTCCAACCCAGCCTGCACCTTGGAGCTGACCTTTTGTTTGCTCTGTTACCACCTGCCTTGAAGCTACCTTTCCCCCCGGGGTCAGCTGAGCCTACCCATTTTGAATCACTTTGACCACCTTTGGTTTTCTCAATGATAGAATAGAAGTCTGGATACTTATTTAATTTATTATTTTAATAGTTATTTGAGAGAGAGAGAGAAAGTGTAAGTAGGGGAGGGGTAGAGAGAGAGGGAGACACAGAATCTGAAGCAGGCTCCAGGCTCCGACCTGTCGGCACAGAGACCAGTGTGGGGCTTGAACTCATGAACTGTGAGATCATGACCTAAGGCGAAGTTGGCCGCTTAACCAACTGAGCCACCCAGGCGCCCCTAAGTCTAAATAATTATTAACTGGCCAGTTAGCATCTCTTAGAACTGGCAAAGGGGCAGCCACGGTTGAGGGTCCAACCAGTCTCTCTGCCTCCTGGCCCCTTTCTCAGGGCCTCCTGCTCCTGGCCTCTTCTCCTAGTCTTCTCTTTCTGGCCTCCTCCTCCAGGTTGCCTCTACTTGCTTCTCTCCAGCTCTTTGCGGTGCTTTTCTCTTTCAGTCCAGCCTGATTCTTTGTCTCCCTGAATCTCTCCTCCTCTTCCTTCAGTCCCCTTTCCTCATTAAGTGCCTATAAGATGAACTTGATGCTCATTAGAAATTATCTGTAGGATTTAGTAAACCAAAGCTTGTTTATTTAAATATTCATTGAACTTAACATCTTCCCTCCGTCTCAATCAAATTGAACTTCTCATGTTCTAATTAACCCCAGTGGCTCTGTCTGGATTCTGATTCAGGTAGGTCGGGGACCTTAAATGCTCACCCTTCCTGCGTGAGCCAAGGGCACAGAGGACGTGGATCTGGGCAGGTCCTATGTCTAGAGTTCGCTGCTTGGCTCTCACTAAGCAGATTTTATTCTTGATATGTTAGTTCACCTCCCTGTAAAATACAGTCTTCTCTCAAGGAGATGCAGTGAAGTGCATGCCCTGCCCTGAGCTGGGCACCTGGAAGGACACAAAAACGTAACCAGAAACTGGGGTTCTGGGAGTAGTAATGGCATACTGGGAGGCTGGTTCGGAGAGCTCAGCTTCGTTTCTGCAGAAGAAAACAAAACACAAAGGATCGCTTTGTGGCCTTGCCCATTCCACTGAGCTCCGGGACACGCTCTCTTGGCTGAGAGCCAGCCTCGGGGAGGGTGATAGACTTGCACGATCAGCCTGGTGTGATTACAAGGTGCCTCCTCATTAATTCCTTCCTCTGTCACTGAGTGTGAGCACGTGTAGTGGCAGGAAGGAGCAAGCAAGCATTAGGAGCACTTGACCGAAGCCTCTTTCCCCTCCCAGGTCTGGTGTGGGGTCAGGGAGCCTTGCAGGAAATGAGGATATGCTCAAAGGTGGGCGATTATGCAAATAAGTAAATGGCTTTGTGAAGAATTCTTAACAACATAGGAAATGTCTATGATATGAAGTTATGTAAATAAAAAAGTACACTCCCAATCATGTATTATGTAATGGGAACTCCATGGTCACAATGGTCCTGGGAGGGAAACTGCGGGGTGTCCAGTATTGGGATCGTATTTGTCTCTGAGAGTCTGGTGACCTTGTGGGCAGACTGAGCACCAAAAAGCATCCCGGGAGGGCAGTCAGCCCGAAGGAAGAGAACTGTGCATGGCCAGTGACAGAGCCTGGAGGAAAGGGTGTGGGCCTTTGCTTCGGCCTGTCCTTGTGGATTTCCATCTGTGTCCTAGAGCACAAGCTGAGAACACACAGGAGGGAGCTCTGCACTCAGGGCTCTGTGGGGTGATGGGTGGGAAGGGCCCAAGTGCACTTCCATCGGAGCGCAGATACGAAGGGTACAGGTTGGCCCCTCTACTTTGCCTGGGCTGCCTCTCTCCTCTCCTGCAGAGGGCTCCAGGAGGAAGGGGGAGGGCGCCTAATGGGACTAGTGCTGTCCTGGGAAGTACTGTCCCCCATCTAGGTGGCTTCTGTCCTGGATTAACCGTATTTTTAATTTTTTTGTTCTCTGATGTTCTGACATCTGGGACCTTGTTGACCGCGATCAGCACCTCGCCTGTAGCTCCTGCTCTTCACATGCAGAACAACCAATCCAGAGCTCACCCAGACCCACATCCTTGATCCCTCCCTCACTCTGGACCACTACCCGCCTGCCCTCTTTGCCCAGGGCTGGACACCAGACAAGAGACATTCCTATGCTGTAGAACCCTGAAATCCTTTGAGCTAGCCAGTCCTTAGCCTGCCTCACCTGTTTCCTCAGAAACCCCAGGAAAGGCTCTTGCCCACGTTTCCTCTTGCTCCATCTTCTCCCAATCCCCCTGGTCCTTCCTGCATGTCCCATGACCCATGACGCAGTGTGCACTTTTCCCCTGAAACCTGTGAGCAACAAATTATCTTTTCCTTGGCAGTCATCTCCTGATCTGTTGGCCTTACTGTATCTTAAAGAAGGTGTGGGCCTGGCCTGAGCAGGCGGTGGGATGGGTTGGGCTTCACATAAAACATGTGCAGAAGTCAGCAGGGAATGCCTGGAGATGCTGCCAGAATGCCACACAGCAGGGTCGGGTGATCTTTTCTGCTTCTTTCTATGTACCCATCTTTTCCAAAGGTCAACAGGGAGCACACTGTACTTGGATGATGGGTTGGGGGGAGGCTTGGTTCCGTTTCTGCTTGTTTTTAGGTGGCCTTGGTCTCTGCAGAGGCAAGACAAAAGAGCGGAGGGGGTGCTCTGTTGGGACCATCTCTGCCGCCTTTGGTCAAGGTGAGAAGCCGAGAACTGGAATCTGTACACGTGGAGGAGGGCACCCACCCCAGTGTGTCACCTGCTGATCAGCTTCACATCCCGGCGCCCCCGCTGGGGACACTCTCACTCTGAGTTCAGCAGGAAACCACATGTGCTGCCAGAACGGCTCGGTAGCCGACTCCAGGGGTGCTGGTGGGGCGACTGGGTCCGATTAGCAGGGCTGGGCAGGCCCACCCCGCACAGCTGCGGGGGCTGGAAGGGAAGGGGAGAGAGTTCTGTGCGCTCCCAGGCTTGGAGCATGCAGATGGGGACCAGAATGGGTCCCAGGCAGGCTGTCCTCGGTCCCAGGCAGGCTGTCCTCAGCCCCAGGCTGGTGGCTACAGAGGAAGGCACCCAACCTTGGCATCACAGATGGACGGCCCTGCACAGTGGCCCCTACTGGCTGATGGGCATGGGCGCATCATTCATCCTTTCTAGGTATCAGTTTACCATTTGTGCAAGGGGGCTGTCATGGATGGGTACCGTTTTCAGATCCCAACTTTACTCCAGTAAAGACAAGGCTCTGAGCCCTATGCCCTCAGGGCGGCACTGCGGGGGAGGGGGGAGGGGAGAAGAATGGGCTTAAAGTCTTCTGACCCTTCTTTCCAAATACCTAAGCCTCAGGAAGGGAGAGGATCTGTGGGTAGAAACAAAACATAGTTGGTAACAACAGAGAGAGAGTGGGGTCCCTCAGCCTGGAAAGCTACCCTTGGGTTTAGGGGGGTGAGGAAGACTAGAGAGAGGAAGAGGAGCAAGAAGAGAAACAAGAAAAGGAGAAGAAAAAGGAGGAGGAGGAGGGAGTAGAGAGTTTCGGGCTCCTGAGAACCGCTCCTTTTTGACCCCAGAGCCAGCGAGACCCCAGGAGAAATGGGAGCCAGCAACCGAGGCACAGAGGTAGTGTCTGGACCCTGTGTCCAACCTTGGCCTGGAAGCCCCTGGCCTGCCCTCCATGAGGGGCTGTGTGGGCTCAGGAGACCCCCTGTGACACACACGGAAAGGGAGCGTCCGACATCTACACCCGGTGGGCCCTGCCATGCTGTGCAGCCCTGTCAGAAGTAGTGGAGGAAGGGGCTGACTCTTGGGCAGAATTAACCTAAAATGTTCATGATCTGGTGAA
>NC_043701.1:103256936-103257973 GCF_006229205.1 Suricata suricatta | reverse complement strand
CTCTCTCTCTCTCTGAAAACAAATAAACTTAAAAAATTAAAAATAAAAGAGTTTATAATTTTAGTTTTCAAGTTTAGGTCTTTGACCAAGTTAGAATTATTTTCTGCAGATGGCATAAGGTGGCAGCTCATTCTTTTGCATATGGCTGTCCGGTTTTCTCAGCGCTTGCTGCGTAGACTCTCCTTTCCTTATTGAATAACTTTGGAAACTTTGCTGAGAATCCATTGACTATATAAGCAAGGGTTTATTTCTGGACTCTCTGTTCTTTTTCTTTTTTATTATTTTTTAAAAATGTTTATTGATTTTTGAGAGACAGAGCACACGTGGGGGAGGGGCAAAGAGAGAGGGAGACCCAGAATCTGAAGTAGGCTCCAGGCTCTGAGCTGTCAGCACAGAGCCTGATGCGGGGCTTGAACTCAGAGACTGTCAGATCATGACCTGAGCCAAAGTCGGAAGCTTAACCAACTGAGCCTTCCAGGTGCTCCCTGAGCTCTCTGTTCTACTCCATTGGTCTATATATCTGCCCTTACGTTAGTGCTATATTATTTTGCACTCGGAGTTTCGTAGTAGGTTTTGCAATCAGGAAGTAGGAGAGCTCCAAATCTGTTCCTTTTCTAGATTGTTTGGCTATATGGGGCTCCTTGAACTTTAATATGAATTCTGTCATATTAACAGAATCTTTAATTATGTGTTAATATTTTACTGTCTTTATTTCAGTTGAAACCTCTTCACATCATTATGGGATGCAGAGCATAAACACACGAGCCTTTGGCCAGGTTCCCATGCATCCTGAGACTTTCTGCAATACCGTGCCCTCCAATACGAGTGCCTGACCAGATTCATGCTGATGTCTTCACTGACAAGTGTGAGGACGGTAGTTGTAAAGGGGCCTAGAAAGTTTCTAGAAAACAACAACAAACAGACTATGGTGAAGGATGCTTCTCCTTTTCCTGGGAAACTTTACCCAAAGCCATTTTAAATTCTCTACAGCTAATTTATCAATGAGATGGAAATTTCTATTTTAGTGTTGTTACTAT
>NC_043701.1:103255794-103256836 GCF_006229205.1 Suricata suricatta | reverse complement strand
ATAGTAACAACACTAAAATAGAAATTTCCATCTCATTGATAAATTAGCTGTAGAGAATTTAAAATGGCTTTGGGTAAAGTTTCCCAGGAAAAGGAGAAGCATCCTTCACCATAGTCTGTTTGTTGTTGTTTTCTAGAAACTTTCTAGGCCCCTTTACAACTACCGTCCTCACACTTGTCAGTGAAGACATCAGCATGAAGTCTGGTCAGGCACTCGTACTGGAGGGCAGGGTATTGCAGAAAGTCTCAGGATGCATGGGAACCTGGCCAAAGGCTCGTGTGTTTATTCTCTGCATCCCATAATGATGTGAAGAGGTTTCAACTGAAATAAAGACAGTAAAATATTAACACATAATTAAAGATTTTGTTAATATGACAGAATTCATATTAAAGTTCAAGGAGCCCCATATAGCCAAACAATCTAGAAAAAGAACAGATTTGGAGCTCTCCTACTTCCTGATTGCAAAACCTACTACGAAACTCCAATGAGTGCAAAATAATATAGCACTAATGTAAGGGCAGATATATAGACCAATGGAGTAGAACAGAGAGCTCAGGGAGCACCTGGAAGGCTCAGTTGGTTAAGCTTCCAACTTTGGCTCAGGTCATGATCTGACAGTCTCTGAGTTCAAGCCCCGCATCAGGCTCTGTGCTGACAGCTCAGAGCCTGGAGCCTACTTCAGATTCTGGGTCTCCCTCTCTCTTTGTCCCTCCCCCACGTGTGCTCTGTCTCTCAAAAATCAATAAACATTTAAAAAAAATAATAAAAAAAGAAAAAGAACAGAGAGTCCAGAAATAAACCCTTGCCTATATAGTCAATGGATTCTCAGCAAAGTTTCCAAAGTTATTCAATAAGGAAAGGAGAGTCTACGCAGCAAGCGCTGAGAAAACCGGACAGCCATATGCAAAAGAATGAGCCGCCACCTTATGCCATCTGCAGAAAATAATTCTAACTTGGTCAAAGACCTAAACTTGAAAACTAAAATTATAAACTCTTTTATTTTTAATTTTTTAAGTTTATTTGTTTTCAGAGAGAGAGAGAG
>NC_043701.1:103243923-103255694 GCF_006229205.1 Suricata suricatta | reverse complement strand
TTCATGCTGATGTCTTCACTGACAAGTGTGAGGACGGTAGTTGTAAAGGGGCCTAGAAAGTTTCTAGAAAACAACAACAAACAGACTATGGTGAAGGATGCTTCTCCTTTTCCTGGGAAACTTTACCCAAAGCCATTTTAAATTCTCTACAGCTAATTTATCAATGAGATGGAAATTTCTATTTTAGTGTTGTTACTATGAATGTATTTTATTTTGTTTTACCCATTTGTGTGTGTGTGTGCATGTGCTATAGAGAAGGCAGAGGGAAATTAATTCTTTTCTTTCCCTAAAGTGGTACAGAAGTGCTTACCTCTCTTCCCCGTCAAAGGAGCCCACCCCTTTACCTCCTACCCTGATAAACTCAGGGACCTGGTCACATTATTCCTTCCAAAGAGCTCCAAAGTTGGCGAACTCCCTCTGAAACGCTTCACAACCCCCTGGGGAGCAGGCCATCCCATTCCCACCCATCTCTTTGTTGGCTCTGGAGTTAACTCGTTTTCTGCTCAGGATTGGAGAGCCAATTAACGGCTTTAAGAACAGAGCCTGGGGACTTCCTGCTTGTTCCAGTGTTACCTGAGTCCAAGCCACTTAAACTCTTGCTGTGGCCCAGGTCGGTGCCCAGGGCCCTCCTCTTTAACACCAGCACACAGAGTTCTGAGACCTCGGCCATGGATGCGTGGAGGAGAAGCCAGCCAGGTGGACCCCACCTTCCCCTCATCTCTCTCTTCAGCACCAGGTCTGCTGCTGAGAAATGACTTGGAGCTTTTGAAAATGAATTTTAGGCTGAAGAAGTGATAAGAGAATATGAGACAGAAGAGGGGGGAAAGTAGGAGAAGACCCTATTTAACAGCGGACTCTTTTCCCCCTCGACCTGGCTTTACAAGACAACAAGTTGGAGGGATATTTGATGTCACACTTGGCTCCATGGCTGAAAACTGGAAACAGATACAGGGAGAGTGTGTAAAGCATTACAATGAGTAAGAGGGCATCTGGGCTTTGTGGGGAACAGCTCCGGGACTGCCAGACCCCCACTTCCCCAGCTGATGCTGACCTCTGTCCCAAGGGCTTCTGACAGGACTTTCACACCTGTGGGACCTGCCCCACAGGGGACCAGAAGAAGGGAAGGAACCTCCCGGGACAACGGGTCTATCCTACTAAAGGGTATGGTTGTGTTGCTCTCCCTTCCTTTGGTAGCTGATGTTTCCATTTGAAAGAGAGAAACAGAAACCCCACAGATCTAGCCTATGCTATATTCCAGAGCACATACCACCGACCGATCTGTCCAGTGGGCTGGCTTGGCTGTATGCGTCAGATCTTTCTCCTCAGAATCTGTATGTAGATAAGTGTGTTTGAAAATTCTAACTCCTTTGTGTGTGATGAAAGCACTCAGAAATTCAAACTGTGGTGTTCTGCTCGGAACTTATCAAGGCAAGACTCTATCTAAACATTTCACTTTGACAACAGGCCAGCAAACAGAAATACCATATGTGAATTTCCTGCTTGTTCTTTATCTTAGACATTATTGGCGGTTCCATCTATACTCGGCAGCACCCCCTCTTTCTTTCCTACTCATTCAATTATGGAATCAGTAGAAACGGATTTTAAACATGTGATCCAGAGAATAGGGTCGGTTGCATGGGCAGGAGACAGCAGGACCCTGCATTTGGTTTAGTTCTCTGCTGTCAATGCCTTGAGATTCTTAATAATTTTTGGACAGGGGGCTCATAATTTCATTCGCTGCATTTGCAAATTATGTGGCTGGTCCTGTTAGGATATATGACTTCCCATCTTGGCTCAAATTTGTGATGTGGCGTTAGCCAAATTTTATACTCTTGGCTTTGTTTTTTCCTCTAATTTTTTCTGCAAGGACAATGGCTGCCTATTTATTTACATTTCCAGCCCCCAGCATGGTGCCTGCCACATATAGATGCTCAAAAAATACTTGTGGGGTGAATGAATTAATGTCACGTACAATCTGTTGCTGGAGATTTGAGAAAGAATGCTGAGTTGTAGAAATACATCTCTTAAGAGTTATAAAGACAAACATACTGACTGGTCAATATGATCCGGATGAGGATACCTGCAACTACTCATCAATTTCTCTGAGACCTTTGCTGGTGATTTACCAAATAGTGGATGAGAACAAAAGAGTATAACCTTCTGCGAATAAACCTGGGACCAGTGCCAGACATTTCATCCGATCTTATGAATTCTTCATCTTTACATGAGCACTCATGGAAAAAACTCTCACAAGCTATAAAAAAAAAAAAAAGCTCTGGATATTACATTTCAGGCCAAGGCCTAGTTCAGATGCAATCTGGGAAAAGTAGCATTTGGAAAAGCTATCTGCCTGCAGAATACTATTCCTCATTAATATTTTGGTCTTACTCGAGACACAGGCAGAGTTACAGCCTGGGCCTAGGAAGCAAGAGGATTTCTTATACGGATATCTCCATGTAAGACTGTGGGCCTCAGACCGAATAAAACGTAAAACATCGGCTCAGCGCACCTGGGAGGTGTTTGATCAATGGCTGGGTTGGACTCTGCCTCAGACTTGAGGATTATCTTCTCTGGCTCTTTCCCCATCCTGGGTACATCCCAGAGGTGGCATTTAGAGAGGGCTTTGCCCCAGGGCTGCTGGGATACAGGAGCACAGCTGTGCCTGAGACGTGAGCACACAGCTGTGATCAAACACAGCTGAGCTTTTAATACTCAGTACTAAGGTTAGGGGATGAGGCCACAGACCGTAGTAGCTACTGAATATTGGATACCTACTATGTGCCAGGTAATGTGTTAGGTGTTTTGTGTGTATAACGTTTAATCCTCAGAGCTCTTGAAAGTACTTATTATTTTACCCATTTTAAAGGTGAGGAAAGTGAGGTTTAGACAGGTTAAGTAATTGGCTGAGTTCATGTATTTACTAGTGGTACAATTGGGATTTGAACCCAGAACCCGGATCCTTCAGTCTCTAAAGCGTATGCTTATGCTCTTTCTCATCTACTACCTGCCTCTGGATTTCAGCCATGGCCATGACTTGCTGATAGGATTTGGGTCGGTGTGTTGTGGATGAGGGCTCTACAAGTGCTTGCCATGGCGGGGCACGCCTAAGGAAGCCACTGTCCCTCAGACTCAGCTTCAAAAGGGGACATGAGCTGGGGCACCTGGGTGGCTCGGTCAGTTAAGCATCCGACTTCAGCTCAGGTCATGATTTGAGTTTGAGGCCCGTGCCAGGCTCTCTGCTGACAGTGTGGAGCCTGAAGCCTGCTTCAGATTCTGGGTCTCCCTCTCTCTCTGCCCCTCCCCTGCTCATGCTCTGTCTCTCTTGCTCCCAAAAATAAATAAAAACCAAAATGGGACATGTCAACAGACCAAAACTGGGTATGAAGCTGGAGAGTCACTGAGCTTTGGGGCTCTTTGTTACCTAGCACCTTTACAGCGATAGCTGATTGACACAAGCCTGGTTTCCCTCCCTAGGAAAAGAGAGCTAAGGTAACATATTTATTAATTTAGTAAGTACTTATTTATTGATTACTCACTCTGTACAATGCACCGGGTTTGTTCTGGGGAATATAGTAGCTAATGAGTCAGACACCACAGGCTTCCTCAGTTCTGCTTGCTGATTCATCCTTCTCTATCCAGCTTTTAAAGGTTAACATGAAGGCTCCATTCGAGACCCCCTCATTTCTCGATAGTCTTGCCTAAGCAATCGTGTCTCTGTCCACAGCTTTAATTCTACCCACGTCTGTGTTCTCTTCCGTTCTGGGCTCTAGATTGGCAGAGCTAACCACATTTCGACTCCTACTTCACTCTGCCACCTGCAATTTATAGGCCCTTCAAGCTCGACACTTCCAAAACTAAACTTGATGCTCCACTTCCCCAAATCCGGGCTTTCTCCTTCTGGCAACCACAGAGGGAGTCTCGTCCTCACGCTGTGCTGACAGAGCAGCTCATCCTTCTCCTTGGCAGGGCTCACGGAGTCGTGATTCAGTCTGTGTGGCAGTTGCTCAGCTCCGTCACGGAGGAGCATCGGCGCAGCTCCCGCACGGAGGCCTTGTCTCCCTCATGCTGCAGGGCCTCTGTGGATCTGCAGGTGACCGGACACATCCACCTGCCAGGTAAGGCCAGAACCTCCCCACAGCTTTCTGAGGTCTGCCTCAACTTACCATCTAGGACTCACTTTCCAGCTCAGGTACCTAACCCTCGTCACCCATTATTGCTCTGTCATCAGAAGGGGAAAGACCCATAGATGCAGGAAGAATATGCCGTGTTGTCCTGAAAGTGCACAGGGACTCGTGCTCCTGGCTTGCCTGCATTTCCAGGAGCAGGCCGCTGTGCTGCCCTTTCCCCCCACGCTCTCCCCCTACTTTCCAAACAATTCCTGTGCAAAAAGGAGAGAAAGGAAGTGGAACACGTGAAGTGAAATTCGACCCTAGAAAGCTGAGGCAGTGGAAGGGAAGGTGGGCTGTGTGCTCTGACCCCCAGTTCACATGGACCTCTGGGGCTGGTCTTTCACCTTTGTTCTCTTCAAAATTTTCATGTACTACAGACTCTAACCTCCTGATCCATTTCTGGAAATCCCCTCATTTCACTTCTTTCCCAAAGGGCCCATTTCAAAATTGGGCTTTGCCACTACGTGATGTTTGGATCCAAACAGCTCTAAGACAAAGCGGAATGTTTCAAGTTAACATTTTCTTTTGTTTCAAGATTTCATGCGTATTTTTTTTTCTGGTTGAAACCTCAGTCCAAAGTCCACATTTCAGAGAGCTCATCCCAGCTGCGACCTCAGACCAGTGAGCTCATGCCGCGTTTGTCTTGGCTGCGCTGCCTGGCCCAGCAGGCTCTTGGGGTGGGTCTCCTGCTTAGAGTGATAGCGACTGTCCAGTCCTGAGTTCTCGTTAAAGGCAAGGCCCGCCTCCTGGGGAGCTCTGGCACCTTCCTCAGCACCTCGGTAACTCCTCACAGATCCCTTGTTGGACCTACTTGGCACCTCCGTGGCCTTTGATGTTGGCCAATGCTCTTCTGCTCAACCAGGACATTGGTGGCAGCCAGTCAGAGACATTCTGAGCAGGTCACGAGGCAGACTAGGGAGAGGACACATCCCCAAGGGTCTCTCCGAGCAAATATCATGCCTGCACCCAGGGTCTGGCTCCAGGCCTTTGCCCATGGGCCAGCCAAACAGTCCATTCCTCACTTGCCATATACAGTTCTCCAAATATAGTCAGACACACAAAGGCCACCTTGACCCATGGCCCTGACCCAGGAGAGCTGCCCCGCCCCTGTCTGCTGGAGTTGGTCTTCCTGCCCCAGCCCGAGTCTTCCCGGACCTCCACACCCCTATCATGAATCCTCCTGTGCTGTTTCTAAGTTACCCCCAGAGCCCCGATGAGCCTTCGCCTTGCCTGTTTGTATCAAAATTTCCTCCAACCTCACAGTAGCTGGGCTCCAGTTTCTTTTCTAACTGATCTTCTCCAAGGGCCAGGCTCCACAGACTCGGGGCCTCAGAGGGGCTCAGGGCTCAAGGCACTTGGCAGTCCCTGGTGCCTGTGCTTCTGGGGGTGCAGGGCTCAGGTCCCAGTAGCTTCCAGATCCAGTGGGGATGACCACATTCAGACTAAAGCGGTAGCACCATTTTGATTGCACTTTGGATTTGTGGGCTGGCATGGAATCTAACGACCACTGATGTTGCCTTTTCTGTGGGGAAACGTTCTGTGTGTTGCATTTACCTGATCCACACCCAGGGCTCCAGGGTGTGTGGGAGACCCTCACCTGATCCATGCCCGGGGCTGCGGGGTGCGTGGGAGGCAGTATCTGGGCTGTTAGGCTTGGATTTGGAACAGGCCAAGTTCAAACCCAACCATTATTGCCAGCTGGCTTCATGGCCTTGTGTGGGCACACAGCCAAGCCTCAGCCCCTCTTTTGTAAACTGAAGACAGTAACCAAATTCTTAAGTTGTGGTGAGGAGCAAAGAAAATATATGTGAAACCCACTGCACGAAGCCTCCTATATAGCTCTCGATACTATAAGTCCTAACCATCCTCTCCATATTTTGTTTCTACAAAAGAGATCACTTGTCTGTGGGTAAAGATCTTTCTGGAAGAAAGAACTTTCTGGAAGAACACAGCACTGGCACCAAAATTGAGGTCTTGGAATCTAGGGCGGGTTCTGATCTGTCACAACATGGTGGGACCATGTCACCCACAACTGCTCTGGGCCTTGCTTATTTTTTTTATTTTTAATTTTTTCAGATGTGCTATTTATTTTTTGAGAGAGCACAAGTGGAGGAGGAGCAGAGAGAGAGGGAAACAGAGGCTCTGGAACAGGCTCTGTGCTGACCGCAGCGAGCCCGAGGTGGGGCTCGAACTCATGCACCGCGAGATTGGGACCTGCACTGAAGTTGGGCGCTCAACTGATAGAGCCACCCAAGTGCCCCGGGCCCGGCCTACCCGATGTGAACAGTGAGCGGCTGGCCTAGAGGCATCGGTTTTCAAGCCAGGTGTGGTCACACAGAGATGCTCGGGTTGCGGGGCGAGGAGGGGGGGGAGGAAGAAAAGGGCGGGAGGTCTGTGCCCATCTGCTGGCTCCTGCAGGAAGAATTCATCCTCATCAGGGCCTCCATAAGCTTCCATCTGAAAGAAAGTTTGGTTCTTACAAGGGAAAATTAAAACCCCCAGGCTGAGAAGACTAGTGGGAGGAGCCCGGCTCTGAGGTTCTGGAACTGAGTTGCCTGCAGCCTCGCACGTGACAGGCTGGCCTTGTGCTCTGCTCCAGGTGGTCCCTCAGGTAAAGGCCGACTCACTCATGGGATTACGGGAGGGGATGGATTCTTGTCAGGGAGCACAGCGCCAGGATCCAGCTCATGCCCACGTAGACACTGTTTATACAAAGGGCCCGGGGCCTTGTCGCAAAGCGCCATATGGTTGATTATTTCTGATAAAACGAGCTTGCACAGAATTGCTGATCTGTGTGTGTCTCCACTATCCTAGAAAAGGTGACCTCAGTTGATTGAAGGCTGCAAGTCTTTGAAAGCCACACTGGATACAGTCGCGGAGCTCAGCGTCACTACCCTTGAGCCGAATGCGACCAGCAGAGATGTGCCTGTGGATGGGGTCGGCTTAAAGGCTGGCTCTCTGCAAGTGACAGGCTGAGGCCGGGTGTGGGGTCAGGGTAGGCAACCAGATGGCCTGCGACCCCTGCGCACACATCAGGTTCTCACCCAGCTCCTTTTATTTCTCCCCCTGCCACTGTCCCCACCCAAGAGACCCAGCTGGGTGGGGAAGGCCAGTGAGGGTAGGGAGGGCGGTGGCGGGGCTGCAGTGGTGAAGTTTCTGGAAGCAGTTTGCTTTGTCACCTGGAACACCACGGCTCTTGTCACTGCCTTCCTCTGAACCAGGTCTGGCTTCTGCCCTAGTCACCCCGTGGTCTGGGAGGAGGCCGGGTCTGCGACCCAGGGCAGCAGCCACAAGCCACATGTGGCCAGGGAGCACTTCAGATGTGGCAGCTCCAAATTGAGATGTGCAGCCATGTAAAACACATACTGGATTTTAAAGATTCGGTTTCGGTCCCCAAAACAAACAAAAAGAACATAGAATCTTAACAACTTTATACAATAATTTACATATATATTACTTAAGATTTTTTTTTTAATGTTTATTTTTTTAAGAGCGAGAGAGACAGACAGACAGACAGAATGCGAGCAGGGGAGGGTCGGGCTGGGGGGAGACAGAATCCAAAGCAGGCTCTAGTCTCCAAGGTGTCAGCCCAGAGCCCGACGTGGGGCTCGAACTCATGAACCGCGAGTACCTTGAATTATGCCACTGACATCTTCCTAAGAAAGTCCACTCCTGGGCTGTGCCCTAGAAACAGCATGGCGGGGGACATCCAAGGCACCCACAACAGTGTGGGCATTTCACGGAAGCACGTGGACCAAGTCAGTGGGGGGCTCAGCTCGAGCACCTTGCCCTCCTTTCTCCTCCACTGAACCCCCTGATCGTTCCCCTGTGGTGACTGGCAGACCTGGAGAGCTCCAGATTACAGGGACCTGCCTGTCTTCTTCTGCGTCCTCTCCTATGTGGGGAGAGGCAGCATGTATCGGAAATCCCACAACCATTTGCTGACTGGACAGTCTGATAGAGAGGGTGAGAGGGAGGGAGGGAAAGAAACGGGAGGGGGTGAGGAGGGAAGAGAGTTGCCACAGTTCCCCCAGGGGAGCTGTGCCTCGCCTTGGACAGATGAACTGGGGCAAGGTGTGGGTGACCAGTCCTGCCAGTGGTTGCCCTCAGCAGGTGAAGGGGCAGGTGTGGTGGGGTCCTCTCTACTTCCCCCCTTCCCTTCCTCCCTCCCTGCCTCCCTACTTCCAGCCTACCTTCTCCCTCCATTCCTCCCCCGCTTCCTTCCCCCCCCCCTCCGCTTCCTTCCCTCCCTGCCTCCCTCCCCCTTCCCAACTTCCCTCCCTCTCTCCCCTCTTCCTCCCCTCTTTCTCCTGCCCTTTGATGCCTAGGACTGAGCATGGGAAGAGAGAAAAGCTCCAGAAAACATAAAAGCTGAAGGTAAACCCCAAAGCTTCCTTTGTTTTCCTTAATCTGCTTCTCCCACTAGCTCAGTCCTAATTGAGTTAGTCCTTGAGTGAAAGGGGGGTTTAGAGATGTTAAACTGTTATTTAATCACAAGTGGCAGGTGGGATGTGGGGCAAAGGGCAGAAGAAGTGCTCGTGGGAACACTGAGTCGAGGGACACCCTCAATGCCCTTTCATTAGAATTTCAGCCAGTGGTTTCCAAACTGCTGACCATAAACCATTGGGGGATTGGGAAAGCACTTTAGTGGATTTCAACCAGTATGTTGTAAACGTGGGGGTGGGGTAGGTTGGAGAGACTAGAATAGGAAAAGAAGAGAGGCATGGCGTGCAGTAAAAGGAAGTGTTGCTTTGTGAGATTTTTGATTCAGGTGTGTGCGTGTCTGTGTGCACATGTGCGTGTGTGTGCGTGCGTGTGTGCACATGCGCGTGCACCAAGCTGTAGGTCACCAGCACGGAAGTTTGAAAGCCATTCTGATGTATCACACGCTTCTAGAAGTAGAGTCCCCAGCATATTTGGATCCAGAAACATAATAACTTACAGAGGGTGCAGTACAGGCAAATAGAGCTCTCCGCAGAAGCCCAGGAAAGGATTTGGGGTGATTATGGGCTAGGCTGTAACAGAAAAGACAGCGGGAGGCTGGGAGAGGGACGTGGGTGGGGCTGAATGCCCGGAGGGTCTAACCCAAGTCTGAGCACCCCGGCTAGACTCCAGTGGGCACTTGGCTCTCCAGTCTGATGGATTCTGGGAGGATGGAGGATGGCAATGCACAAATGGTTCTGGAAAAATTTCACACCAGGCTAGCATAGACACACAGTGGGCAGCTTTCCTTCAGCCCAAACAAGCTTTGCAAATGACCTTTCTATTTCAACCTCTAAAGGACTCATCTTATTCATCTTTTATATGTCACATTTGTCAAAGGGTCTATTAGTCAAATAATGAGCACTTGGAATTCCTATCAGCCTATTCATTCTATTTCTAAAATCATTTTTTTCCCACTGAATTTTCCTTTTGGTGCCCTTTATATATTATTCCCACTGAAATCAACTAGCTCGCTCAACCAGATCAGAGAGTGGGGAACATATGCAAAAAACCCCAAACAAACAAAACAGCGAAACAAATCCTGGTGGATCTGTCGCCCTCTGGACGGACGGAGGCAACTTGTCTCAGGAAGAACAAAGACAAGGCCGTTAGGGCCTCCAGCGCGTGGGCCCAGTGGCTGCTCTGATAACAACCAGGGCCTCGAAGGTTGTCAGTAATTGTCTGCGACCTTCGTGATTCCTTCGCACCCGTGCAGAGCCCTGGGAATCTCATGGGGAAATAGGACCTTATCTCCAAGACAAACTTTGAAGTTTAAAAATAAAAGCAGGCCCGCCGTTTCCTAGAGCTGGTGTTGAGATTGCACAGGCCGGGCTATTTCTGTACAAATAAACAAGTGGCTAACAGGCTCAGGAGTTAATTGCCCTTTCAGATGGCTGTACCCTCTTCCTACCATGTTCATATCAAAGGAGAAGTTTTAAAAATCCTCTTTCTTGGGGAAAAAGCCATTCTTTTCAGATGAAAGGGGAGATGAGACATCCCGATGCTTCTCTGGGCTGCTTTGGGGTTTAGAAAACAACGAACAAACAGCCACTTGGTGAGGAGTTGTGTGCCTCTCATTGCTCGCGGTGGCAGGCAATGATTCACAGAAAAAAAGCCCGACACAAAGTCGACTTTGTGGACTTCCTCCAAAGTCCCAGGGGTGAAGCTACCAGAAGTGGGGACGAGAGAGGAGCCGTGAGCAGTCAGCCATGACACCTCAGCTCGCTTTTACTCCCTTCCCTTCAGCCGTGGTTACTCCGTCTTGGGTTCTCCTCTCTTGGTGAATGTGCCCTAGCGTGTCCCCGCAGGATGCAGTGAGGCTGGGATGCACGCCTCGTGGCCCTCTGACATTCCTCTTGGGCAGTCCTGCATTTCTTATGTATGTATGGACACTGGCAGTGGCTCCTAGTCCCAGGACTGTCCCTGGCATCCCCAGGAGGTGAGGGAAGCCATCGGTCCAGCGTGCACATTCTGGCTTTTGGAGAAATAGACACCAGGAATCCTCCGCGGTCCTCCTGGAGCACGGGGCTGCCTGGGTGTGGTGTCAGCAAGCTCGTGTGGCCCAATCTGGCTGTACATCTAGATGTGTGGCCATCTTAGTCTTCCAGCGTTGTTAACTCCCTCCTCTGGAAGGCTCATGACTGGCCCTGGCAGGCTCTGTCTGAGGCTGTCACTGCTAGGAAGCTGTGTTCACTGGCATGTTCTAGAGAGTGGACCAGACCACGAGATATGGTCTCAGGATGGCCTGCGATCTTGCTGAAGCCTGAGGAAGACCGTCCCCATGCCACAGGGCCTGACACCAGCCTGTGATTATCCCCACCTCGCACACAAGGAAACCTCGGTTTCCTGAAGGTCAAGGAAGTGACCAAGTTCTAATAGTTTGGAAGTAGCAGGTTCCAAACTAAAAGCCTAAGCTTAAAAATAAAATGTTTATTTACTTTTTGAGGGAGAGAGAGAAACAGTGTGAGCAGGGGAGGGACAGAGAGAGAGGAAGACAGAGAATCTGAAGCACGCTCCAGGCTCTGAGCTGCCAGCACAGAGCCCGACACGGGGCTCAAATCTACAGACTGTGACATAGTGACCTGAGCTGAAGTTGGACGCTTAACTGACTGAGCCACCCAGACGCCCCTAAAAGCTAAGCTTTTCAATACTAAACTTGATCCTGTGCTCTGAGTGATGCGTCTCACTCACCTCTTGTAGCTCATGGATAATTTCCTGTTGGTGGATCAGACCAGCAGTCTCGAAATCCTGTCTCAGTAATACGGAAGGGGAACACAGTGCGGCCTCTCTCTCCTGAGCAGAGTGACGTGCCCCTCTCCAGGACGCTCCTGGCCTCTCCCTGGACTAACTCACTGTATTTGCAATGAATTCTCTCACCCCAGCATCTCCTTCCCCCAAGAGGGGCTTTGTAGGGGTACACTGGGGCCGAGGACATCAGTGAACCAGGATAAGATCAGGTACCTCTCTGGGTCTGTAGAGAATCTCGCACTGTGGGCTCTGGCGCACTGTGCGCTCGGCACAGCGGGACAGAGTTTCCGTGTTGTTTGTCTGCAAGGCAAGGGCTCCTATCGCTGTGCAGACGGAGCAGGCGATGGCAAATGTTCTTGTTCCCACCGCCGG
>NC_043701.1:103230820-103243823 GCF_006229205.1 Suricata suricatta | reverse complement strand
AAGCTCCTCCTCCTCCTCCTCCTCCTCCTCCTCCTCCTCCTCCTCCTCCTCCCAGAATGGGGCTCCAGGCGGCGGCTACAACTCCGGCTTTACTCTGGAGCCTTGGAGAGGCAGCGGGCCACAAAAATGTTCCTCCGCTCACCAGGCCTGCCCTTGACATCCAGCTTCTCTCCCAGGACCCAACTTTTCCCAACTCAAGCAGGATTTTGAATGAACAAAATGAGTCTTTTGAAGTAATCTGACAATCCGCCTCTCCCAAGTTGAAATTACATTTACCACTTAGTGTGTCTAACGGCTCCAACACTTCTAGGAATAACCCCCTCTCAAATCCCTGGTAGATAGTCCACAGTGTTGTTTTTCTAGAAGAACGTGACTCCAGTCAGACCGCCTGCCCCAGCAGATGGTGGTGACACAGCCACATTTACTGAGTCTGCCCTGTGCCTCTTATATTCATTTTCTCGAATATTCACAACAACCTAAAAGGTAAATAATAGGGTCTTTCCTTTTCTGATGAGATCAAGACTTATGCACTTACCCAACTAGAATGTGGCAGAAGGTGGATTTGAACCGGCATCCTTTTTAAAAAAAAGTTTATTTATTTAGAGAGAGAGAGCAAGCGTGTGTGAGTGGCGGAGGGGCAGAGAGAGAAGGAGAGAATCCCAAGCACATATTTCGTATGTTATGTATATTATATACTGTATTCTTACAATAAAGGAAACACTGAGAGCACAGACCCCAATGCGGGGATCAAACTCACAAACTGTGAGATCATGACCTGAGCCAAAATCAGACACTTAACTGACTGAGCCCCCCAGGCGCCCCTGAACGAATACTCTTTTGAGGCTACATAAAGCCTGTGAAGCCCCATGATGTCCATCTAAGGGACAGCTGTCTGCGACTGCATATTTACAACCATATGTGGACAGCAATTCCTGACGAATGTCACATCCACATGTAGAATGGGCCTCAAATAAACCAAATCATTATGTTTCTTGCATCTCAGCTGGCATACTGCTAGCCTTGTAGCCAAGTAGTCCCATGGTTGAAGCTAGCCTCCTGTTGCCTTGACACATGGGGCTTTTTCATTGTAAACTCGTTTTGTTCCTTAAGCTAAAATATGTGATAGACTTCACTGCGACTCAGATATGGTGATTATCATCGTAATCAGCGTAGAAATAGACTGAATCTAAATCTTTTAACATCCTTTTCACCTTTCATTTCCTTGGGACTTTACCTTTAAAAAGTGGGAGGTAAAATTCCCACCCAGTATACCCCAATACAAGGGGAGTCAGTAGTTATCTGGATTATTTTCCTTTCAAAGGTCTTAAGATTCAGGATGTGTATGGGTGCAAATATATATTCACAAAAAGAAAGTCAACCCTCACTGTGACCTAGGTCCTCTGGATCTATTTACTGCGTTAAACAAACAAGGGTCAGAAGAACATGTTAAATGACACCATGAGAATTACCAGGAAATCCAGACTATGGGAAACTCTACAAGACAAATGGTCTGGTTTATTCTTCAACCACAGCAATGTGCACAGAAAATGGAATGAAATGGGGAGAGTAGAAGGTGCTGATGAAAAGACTTCAGAGACATTTCAACCATCTTGAACCCTAAGTCAAGTAAACGAAGTATAAAGAATGATAGGCTGATTGGGGAAGTGTAAACACTGGCTCTATGTATGATGAAATTACAGATTCACTTTAATTTTTAAAAGATGTAATGATCATCTTACTATGATCATATACTTTTCAAAACAGCCTTTATCTTTTAGATATACAGTTGACCTTGAACAACATGGGTTTCAACTGCATGGGTTCACTTACATGCAGATTTTTTTTCCAGTAAATCCAGTACACATGTGAATGTATTTTCTCTTCCTTATGATTTTCTTAATAATATTTTCTTTTCTCTAACTTCCTTTATTGTAAGAATACAGTAGAGATACACACAACATAGAAAATATGTGTTAATTGAATGTGATATAGGTAAGGCTTCTAATCAACAGCAGGTTGTTAGTAGTTAAGTTTTTCTTTCTCTCTCTCTCTGTCTCTCTCTCTCTCTCTTTTTTTTTTTTTTTTTACAATTTATTTATTTTTGAGAGACAGAGACAGAGCATGATTGGGGAAGGGGCAGAGAGGGAAAGAGACACAGAATCTGAACCAGGCTCCAGGCTCTGAGCTGTCAGCACAGAGCCCGATGCAGGGCTCGAACCCACGAACCGTGAGATCATGACCTGAGCCAGAGTCGGATGCTCAACCAACTGAGAGTAGTTAAATTTTTAATGAGTCAAAAGTTAAATGTGGGGCACCTGGGTGGCTCAGTCAGTTGATTTTGGCTCAGGTCATGATCTTGCGGTTCATGTGTTCAAGCCCTGCATCTGACTCTGAGCTGACAGCATGGAGCCTACTTGGGATTTTTCTCTCTCCCCCTCTCTCTCTCTGCCTCTCCACGCACTCTCTTTCTCAGAATAAATAAATAAATAAATAAATAAATAAATAAATAAATATTTAAATTGTAAAAACAAAACAAAAGTTACACATGGATTTTCAAGTGTGTGGGGTATTAGCACCCCTAACCCCCATGTTGTTCAAAGGTGAACTATAATTATTGAAATACAGATGCAGTGATACACTATCTGGTATTTGCTTCAAAATGATATGAGTGTAGGCAGCAGTGTCTGAGTATATGGATGAAACATATTGATAATTGTCGGTCCCAGGTAATGGACAGATTGGGTTATTTAACATTATAATTTTATGTGTGTTTGTATAATAACAAGTTAAAAAAGAAAAGAAGACAAGGGCGGACTCTCTGAGCTCCATTCCTGAGGCAGCCTGAGAAGAGGGTGGAGAACTCACTCTGGATGCGGCGAGCTTGCCCAGGCGGTCCTGACCCACCGGGAGCAGCCAGGCTCGAGCGGCGGGGGCTCACAGAAGCCTGATCAGAGGGGAAGGATGTTGTGAGGGTAAAAAGACAGTAATTGAAAGGAATTTCCAGCACAAAGGCAATCTATGAAAGGCATTTTCACAAACTGAGAAATTCATGTATTTTTAGAACTTAGGGGATGACAGTGTTCACAAAACTTCTTCCAAAAGCGTATAGGCAAAGTAATGAGGGGCTGGTGCAGAAATACAAGGATAAAAGAAGTGTGAAAATGCAAGAGACAGATAATGGATCATGAGTAGGAAACCGACTCTGGACCAGCCTGGACTCGGGTCCTTGGCTCTGCACCGCTCCTAACCTGTAAGCCAATATAGGAGTCAGGGCGCTGCCCACCTTCCTGCCTGGCTAGCTGGGCTCACCAGGCCAGGCCTTCATGGAACAGACTCAGGATCTGGGATTGCCTGAGGGTCTCAGCAAAGTGCTGCCACCTGGCAAACCAGATTGCCAGGGAAACTGAAAAAGACAGCAGGAGCTAAGAGCACCACAGTGCCGCAGGCAAAGATGGACGTGGGGTGGAGCGGGAGGGAGTGGGAAGGTGGTAGAGAGGTAGGGGGCAGGGGTGTACCTTAGCCAGGGGGTCAGTTCTAGGAGAGTCCGTGTGCTGGGTGAGAAATGTCCAGACAGTCCCTGCCTGCCTTTCCTGCTGCCTCTGAGTCTTACCCCTGGAACTACCTCCCTGGCCCTTAGACTTCCCAGACCTGAGGGCAGGAGTGGGTAAGACCCTCCACCCCCAGCGGCGGAGCTGGGAGAGGACCCCTTCTCATCAGTTCCTCCAGGCAGGTTAGCGACCGCTCCAGACGAGGGCCAAGAACTAGACTGCCCCAGGCCTCAAGGGGCTGGTGTCAGGCCCTTAAGTCCCAGATTAGCATCCCAGTTTTCTTCTTGCTGACTTGAGCCCTTGGGCAAATCATCTGTGAAATGGGGAAAGTGACACCTCTGGCCAAGTTTTCTATGTGTCTGAAAATTAAATGAGCTGTTGCTGGTGAAATGTTCATCAAGTAGTGGTTACCGTTATTACTAGAGAAGTTTACTTAAAAGACGTTTAGACACTCTGTCACCCGGCACCTCCCTGCTGGCTGTGATTGTCTAGATGATGCTGTTTCTAGGCAAGGATGTGGGCGGCCGTGAGGTGTTCGGGAGAACATGGACTCCAGAAGGAGAAGGATGACCCCTGTTCCTCCTCCCGCCAGTCGCCAGCCATTGGATAACATTTCTGGAGCTCCGGATTTTCCTTTTGCTTGAAAATGTTTCTTATTTTCCTTGGTACTTTCTTAACAAACAACAACAAAAAGTTTCTTCCGGAATCAAGCCTTTTATCCCCAACAATGTTATAAAAAATCCAGTAATACCCACTTGGGAGGGTGGATGTAAAGTTGGACGAGACAATACAGGTAAAAGTTCTGGAAAGCACTGAGTGTATCACAAGTTTCTTTCAAAGAAAGCAAGTTGAGAGAAACAAATGAATCAAAAGGATCATTGCTTCCTGCCCTACACGATCCATGTTGACCATGGCCATAAAGGGTTTCGAAGGTGATAAAAAAAACTGTTGCATTGAACCACAGAGAACAATCTTCACAGAGAAAAGTTGTCTCTCCATCTCTTCCCACCTGCAGGGACAGGGTGTTGGTTCTCTGCCATTAAAGAGGCTGATACCCACCTCGATCCTCTTTCTAGTGATCATGTGTAGGTTAGAGATTTGCTCTCCATCTGCGGCTTATACTCATACTGGTCTCCCCAGTGGGAGCCAGAGCCCCGTGAGAGGAGGTGCACCCACCAGCTGGAGGGTGGAGGTGGGAGCCAGAGGCCCCTCTCTGGGCCCCTGTGACAACTTTTTCAGAAAGCTAATGGGCTCTAGGAAGATCTAGATGTGAAACCACTTTTAGCTTCTCAAAAGAAAGTCGCAATAATATAACCAAATGCAATTCCTTTCAGAAGGAAACTTACTGTTGGGGGCAGGAGCTCCTCCGTGTCAGTTGGGAACTGAAGACTCACTACGAGCCTTCTCCAGGGTTTGGGTTAAGTGACACACTCTCGGTCCCAGGGATGTGGTCCAATGTCCATTGAGGGGAGACAGCACTGTCCTCACAAGGTAGTGGTGGGTGGCCTTGGCTCTGGGCACACTGTGTCTGAGCCCGAAGCACAGCTCAGTGTAGCTAAGTGGCAAATTCAAGCCGGAGGCGCAGTAACCTGGGGTGGGCAAGCAGGGCGCGAAGCAGAGCCCAAGGGAACCAAGCTCTCCCTTGAAACGGCCCACCCTCTCCCCATTCCCTCCATCAACACCCCACGGTCTCCCCTCTGCCACCTACTGGAGCCTGCTCTCCACCAGCTGTGCCACTGGAAAACTCATGCGGAGTAATTTCTACCAAGTTATTAATGACTATGAGCACCGAATTTGTTGTCCTCAGAATTACGTGACTTAAAAACAACTTTCTTTTTTTGTGCAACTATACGCCGTAAAATGACATTTTTTTCCATAGCAAATCACGCATCCAACTATTTTTATTTTGTCTTAGCTTTTTCCAATTCTCATCCATTTGCATAGACAAGGTTCAGTCCATCATTTTCATTCAACAACTACTCGCTGAGCACCGGCTATGCACTGGACACAGTCTTGATCACTGGGCACGGGGTGGCCAACACCAGGACTCGCCCTGCCCCTGTGTCCAGCACCCAGAGGGACAACACACAAGTAAACACAAGGACAGCAGACAACTAGAGCCTTTAGGAGTTGCTGCAAAAGACAGCTGGGCACCGTGTAGATAATGAGGGGGACTTGCCTGCATATGGTACTCGGAGCCAGCTACTCTGAGGAGAGGGGGTTCCAACTACGGCCTCGTCTTTTCCGTGCCGACATACATATATTTACAACTCACGACTTTGGCATACATCCCTATATATTCATTTGGTAATTGCTAATTTTATGTGAATGGGATAAGCACGTCTTTCCCAATTAAGGGATACTTTCCTTTAATTAGGAAAGAGGGAGCAAAGGAAGAGAGGAGAGCTCAGAGGACCCTAACATTTGTTAAGCACCTGCTGTGTACTGGATGCTTATAGTACATTATTTAAGGGGCGCCTGGGTGGCTCGGTTAATTGAGTGTCCAGCTTCAGCTCAGGTCATGATCTCATGGTCCATGAGTTTGAGCCCCACGTCAGGCTCTATGCTGATATCTAGCTCAGAGCCTGGAGCCTGAGTTCAGATTCTGTGTCTCCCTCTCTCCCTGACCCTCCCTTGCTCATGCAGTCTCTCTCTCTTGCAAAAATAAATAAAACTTAAAAAAATTAAAATACATTATTAAAAAAATTTTTTTAAGTTTATTTTTAAGAGACAGAGAGGCAGTGTGTGAGTGGGAGAGGGACAGATAGAAGAAGACACAGAATCCTATGTAGCTGTCAGCACAGAGCCTGACCCAGGGCTTGAACTCACAAAGCACAAGATCATGACCTGAGCTGATGTTGGATGCTTAACTGACTGAGCCACCCAGGTGCCCCTTAAAACACATTATTTTTAAAATAAGATCCAAAACAGGCAGCATTGTGATATCCACTTATTGATGTGGAAAGGAAGACTCCAAAGTCCAAGTGTGTAGTAAGTGTCAAAGCAGGCTTTGGCCTAGCTGGATGTAACATTAAAGCTCTGGCTCTTTCCACTCTAGAAGTATATTTTTCGGAACACCATCTTGCAAAGTGCACCATAAAGAAGTGTTCCATGACCAAGTAAATTTGGGTAATGCTGAATTTTGTGTTTATCTCCCTGCTGTCCTGGAAATTCATAATGCACTTTATGCCATTAAGCGCTCTGACAAGTCCTGCAGTAAAAATAAACAAGCTCTTTAACTTCAGCCCGTCAACTTTTCCCTTTGATACAAATCCTGGTGGATTTAGGCCGTAGAATAGTTTACAGTTTACAGCTGTGCGGTTGAGTGCTGAGCCACGAGACCTTGTGGCTATTGAGCATTTGAGCCAGGGCTAGCCTGAACTGAAATGTGCTGTGCAGAGAACATACACCCCTAGTTCCAAAGACTCTGTGCAAAAGAACGTAAACTGGCTCATTAACAACTTTTATATTGGTTAAAGATTGAAATAATATTTTGGCTATATTGGGTTAAATAAAATGTCATTAAACTTATTATTACTCATTTCTTCTTTTTTACATGTCTACTAGAAAATTTTAAATTATATTGTGGCATTAAAATGAACTCAGTTGCATTAACAAGGATAAATTGCAAAACATGTTTTTACATAGAAAATCACATTATAGAATGATAAATGAAATTTGATATTGTTTATTTAAAGTTTAAAACCATACAAATCATAGTACCAGTGGGTGATACATACGAAGTATACATTTACAGTATAAAAAACATGCAGATGGGTGGATAATTCCAGAACTTCAGATAACTCATCATTTTTTTGTAGATTGACCACTGGGCCCCTTTTATTTCTCATCTCTCTTTTTTAAAATTTTTTGAATGTTTATTTATTTTTTTGAGATAAAGACAGAGACAAAGAGTATGAGTGAGGGAGGGGCAGAGAGTGCAAAGGAGACATAGATTCCAAAGCAGGCTCTAAGCTCTGAGCTGTCAGCACAGAGCTGGCCAAGGGGCTCGAAACTCTGGAAAATTCCTGAGCCACCAGCTGCCCCACTTCGTATCCCTTTCAGCACATCACAGAGCTCCTGTTTCTCAGAACACAGCTTGGGAAATCCAGATTTAAAGACTTAATCTCTGTCAGTGGAAATTAAGGAATGGCCCAATGGGGCAGAGAAGGAGATTTTTAAAAAATAGGTGATCTTTCTGGCTCAAAACATATACTTGTTTTTCTTAATATTTATTTATTTTTGAAAGAGAGACAGTGCGAGCAGGCAAGGGTCAGAGAGAAGGAGACACAGAATCCGAAGCAGGCTCCAGGCTGTGAGCTGTCAGCACAGAATCCGACACGGGGCTCGAACTCACAAACCCTGAGTCATCGCTTACCCAGCTGAGCTGCCTGGGTGCCCCTCAAAACTTATACCTTACGTGTAAGACCAGAAGCAGGCAAAAGTAAAGAGAATTTTCCGGCATACCTGTGAGGAAAGACCCAAGGAGCCTGGCTAATTTCTCAGCCTCCCCCTTCAAAAGGAGAGCTGACACCAAGGCAGAGTCATGGCCCTCTTCATGGTGGGGTGCAGGGGGTGCCTACCAGGAAGCCCGTGCTGTGGGCTGTGTCACCAAACCCCCTAGGCTTAGGTTCCGTTCAGCCACTGGTCACATCATTTACCTCTTCGGCCTTAATTTTCTCATCTCTAAAATGGGAATGATAATAGTCACCCCTGAATGGGCTGTCATGAGGACTAAGTGGGCTGATATTGGTACAGTGCTCAGATGAGCTCCTGACATGCAGAAAGCACTATATAAGTGTTTGTTCACTAAAGTAAACAGAAAGGGAATCCTGCCATATCAGTGCTAGACATTTGTTTCAATCAGCGGCTCAGCCCAGCAGCTCACACCTCCACTGCCAAGACCCCGGTCTTGTCCTTAGGTGCCCACGGGATTCTCACAGGTATCTGTGGCACTGCGGAGAGCATTTAGACTTGGCCTTCGTGCAGACAGAAATGGGGCTTTCAGTCCCTGACACAGTATTCTCTTACGCTCTGCCTGAACCGGCCGCTCGAACTGGGTCAGTTGGATGAATGCGTTTCAGTCTTCCACAGAGTGGCCGTGTTGGATGTGGGAAAGTTCAGACCTCACTAATGGGAACGGGGCACCTCGCGCTCTCCCGGTGCTCTTCCCGAGCACACCCCACAGCTCTCTTGTTTGCTTGGTGGGTTATCGCATGAAGACAGCGGCCCGCTTACGCACGTAGTGATCACACAGGGACACAGATCATTTGAGAGGGGTCTCAGGGCTTGGTTTTCTCTCCCAGGTTCTCTGGGCTTCCTGAGCAAGGCACCTAACTCCCAGCAACTGAAAACATTTTAGCCCTTTTTTCCCTTTTCCCTCCACAAAACAGGACTGGAGGTGGGACCCGTTGCTTGTTCCTCTCAGGTGAGTTTCCCCTTTTGCTCTCGAGTTAACTATAGTCAGATCTTATTAAAGTTTATTTAAACAATTCGACATGTAATTCACGCAGGACTCAGGTTCATGTCTCTGGTCCTTGACAAACCGTACGTTGGTGAATACCGTGGAATGGGGAAGATTCCCGAATTTAGGACCCAAAGTAGGTAGCTTCAACTCTTGGTTATATCCAGACATCTTCCCATGAGACCACTGGTTTCTTTCTTTCTTTTTTTTAATGTTTATTTTTGAGGGAGGGAGAGAGAGAGACAAAATGCGAGTGGGGGAGGAGCAGAGAGAGAGGGAGACACAGAATCCAGAGCAGGTTCCAGGCTCTGAGCTGCCAGCAGGGCTCAAACACAGGGCTCAAACCCACAAACAACGAGATCGTGACCTAAATTGAAGTCAGACACTTAACCTGCTGAGCCACCCAGGTGCCCCTGAGGCCACTGGATTCTTAGGTTTTCCCATCTGGTAAGTGGAAATCATAGAAATGCACACTTCACGTGTAAGGATTCAGCAAGACAACGAAAGTAAACAACCTTTGTAAACTGCAAAGTTATGCAAATAAAAATAGTGTTGTTTGTATACAGTGCATCATAGGAGTGCAAACAGGAAAAATAAAATATTCAACTTAACACCGCAAAGCTCTGTGAGCATTCTATCCTCTTGTTATTGCCAACCCTTATTTTTTATTTATTTATTTTGAGAGAGAGAAAGGGTACTCATGCTCACAATCTGGGGAGAAACAAAGAGAGGGAGAGAGAGAATCCCAAGCTGGCTCCTCACTGTCAGCACAGAGCTGGATGCGGGGCTTGAACTCATGAACTGTGAGATTGTGACTTGAGCCAAAATCAAGACTCAGACGTTCAACTGAACCACCCAGGTGCTCTGCCAACACTTCTTTTTAATCTACTATGACCAGCTTCCGAAGGAGGTCTCTTTGGAATCACTTCCTTAGTAGTACAAAATTATCTTTGTAACATAGCCAAAGCTCTTTAAAAAGTGTCCTATGCTGAAATGTGTTCTTTGCTACCATTAGTACAATTAGGGAAGTCAGTACACCCTTCCGTTTATAAATGGAGAGATCAGGATGGGCTAGTAGTTTGTAAACAGAAATGCAAAATGAAGCTGTGGGTCCCTTGTTCACAAAATATTAAGAGTTTCAAGTGGTGACAGCAGAGCACTGGACCACGAGTGGGGCCCTTCTAAGCACAGGGTCCCGGGTGCAGGTAGTGCTGTGGGAAGGTCACAGGCTGAGCGCAGGTTGGTGGACGGGCCACCCTGGGCTGCGTGTTCCTCGGTAGCTAGGAGGAATCGCCCTCTTCCAATGCCTAGTTCAGATTCCTACAGTATTGAAGTAGTTAGAACCAGAGCTCTGATGCAGCAGCATGTATGAGGTGTCTGCTCTGTACACAACCCTAAACTAGGCCCTCAAGGAGGGGGAGAAGAAAGACAAGCAGTCAGAAAGAGGAAGATGCAATAAAGAGATTAAAAATAAGTCTGTGGCAATCCTTCCTCGGGAGCAATGAATCCTAATATGGAGAACAAGGGAAGGGAGACTCCTGGGACGAGGAGGCCCCTGAGCTCACCCCGAACCTGGGTAAGACTTGGCCAAAGTCCTATCTATCCCCACTCATGAATCAAGCAGCCCCTTGGGCACTCCTGCTTACTTGGATCCTTCTAATCCCAGGGAAGCTCCCAAAGACCTTGCCAGGAACCCCGCATATAGAAAGGTGGCGTGATGGGGCCAGCTGGGTGAAGAGTGACAACTTCTGAAGAGAAGAGCTTGTTTCTTATGGCTTTACTAAGTGTTTATACGGAAAAGAGGTTAGCTGGTCAAGTCCCGATCAGTCAAAAACTTAATTATTTCTAAAAACTAAGTATTCTTGGCAAGGTGTACAGAGATGAGCGACAGCAGCCAACCTGCTTCAAAGAGGGGTCCTATAAAATGCCACAGGTGAGGTCTCCCTCTTCAGATTTCTGTGAGAGAGCTTGACTTGGTTGAATCTTTCAGAGATATGGGAGCGAACGTCACCTTCCACCCTTGGAAGAGAGCTCTGTGGGTGCACGTGTGTCTTTGCTTTCTTAGGATGTGCGTTGGTGTTTTTCATGTCCAGTAGATTTGTTCCCCCTTCCCTGCTCATTTCTCCCTCCTTCCCCACCCCCTTTCTTTTCTAAGTATTTGGGTCTACTTAGCCACACATTATCTAAATCCTACTTAAGATAAGCAGGAAAAGGGATTTATGAGTTAGAGTGGAAAAGTCCTTGAAACTTTCAACTCTGTTTGAAAACAAAAGGGAAGTGGGTAAGAAACCAAACACAAAAAAAGAAAGAAAGAAAGAAAAGAAAAAAGGAAGAAAGAAAAAGAGGCACAGAGAGATTTCTAAGGACCGAATGCTGAGTACTATTTGCAAACAATTCATATAAATATATTAATCACTGGAAACACATTTGTGGATAGCTATGAAGATATTCCTCCTACTAAGTCATAAAAGAAGACAGTTCTAAAACTCTTAAAATTGTACGTTTTTCCCATAAGATTAAAATGTGGGATGGTAAATTTTGGAGGGTATAGGCAGTGAGGAGAAGAGATAGCAAATTATGACAGCAAATTGGTTGTTCAAAAGGACCCTCATATGTGTTTAAATGTAGGATGAGAGAACCGTGCTGCATGACCCCCTAGTAATGTAGGTTCCCACCCACCTGTCCAAGCCCTCCAAGGGTCTGCTAACACCTCTGCCTACCCTGGGGTCTCTGGTCTGTGAGGGAAGGGGCCACTCGGGAAGGAGGGGAGGCCTTCACCTCCAGTGAAGGCATGGGACACAGCGAGGAGACACCGTGAATTACCTTTTTATAAATAGAAAGCCATGCAATGACATGGCAAAGGTCACGAGGCATGAAGGAAGTTGAGCCCCATTCTCCTGCCCCATTTTTCCGCTGAAGGGCGTTCACTTGAGTGGGATCCCGTAGAGAAGTTTCAAGGCATGACCGTTCCCAACTGTTGTGATGTCATCCCGATTCATGGAGTCTTTGCACCCATCTCTTCAGAGGCTGCAAGGAAAGGCCCCCTTCTGAAGGTCTGTGTAGAATTGGCATCATTTCTCCCTTCAGCCTCATACTTGGTCTTTAGGGTCTTCCAGCCTGGAAGCAAAAGACAGCTGCCATCAGCCCCCACTTGAACTGCCTCCTTAAACATGGCCTCATTCTTGGTGAGTTCCTGCTGGTGCAAATGTTCAGGCTCTCCCGGGCGGGAGAGAAAAATGGGGGCAGGCCCTCCAGATTCCGCTAACACTGTCCAGACGCGGCTCAAAGGAAGCAGATGGGGGTCAGGGGCCTTCTAAGCACACGCATGTGGAGGCTGAGAATTCACAGCATGGGGATCCTTATCTCCAAACTAAATGGTACTGATACCCAGCACCCTTCTTGACCAGGGGCAATCCCCAATGAGGCAGAGTTCAGGTGGTAAATATGCACAAGGCCCAAGACAAGCAACGGAGGCACTTGTTTCCGTCAGCGCGCTGGCCATTTGGGCTCAGCCCCAACCTCTGACTGCCCATCAACAGGGAGGGCTGTAGGGGCCAGTGCTCCCTGGGGTGGGGGTAGGGGGACGAGCACAGACAGGTGGAGAAGGCCGAGGAGACGGGGAGGGGAACAAACACGCTGTCTGAGCCCACACCTACTTTTTGCCTGCCCTGGTCCCTGGGGGGTGTGTAGCCTTTCATCAGACTGCATAAACTGTAACTCTGCACTTCCCATGAGTACAGCCTCGGGCTGAATGGGCACCTGACTGGCATCCCCAGCTGTCCAACACCCAGAGCCAGCTCTGAGTCTCTGATCTGAGAGAGTCCCCGATTCCAGAGGCAGTTTGTCACTGTGTTGAGTCTATACTGTGCCCAACTCGAGTCCAAAAGTGATTCCCCTCTTCACAGGAAAAAGGGATGGGCTATAAAATGCTGTTTGAGACCAAGAGGAGAAGGAATATTTCTCTAGGGTCCTGGAGTTAAAATATTTCTCT
>NC_043701.1:103205950-103230720 GCF_006229205.1 Suricata suricatta | reverse complement strand
CCCCCCCCCCCCCCCCCCCGCCACCCTGTTTCTCTTCTCCCGGTGCCTGGAGAATCACTGGGCCACGCTCACTTCCCTAACCCCGCTCTTTGTAACTTACGGCTTCTTGACATGCACGTATGCACTCCCATGACACTGTTTCTCCCTCAAGTCACAAGCTTTCTTGTTATCTTTTCTAAGCACCTCACTGGCCTTATCACTGCCCCTCTGAGGCCCTGCCCTTTGTTGGTTGGGTCTCCATGTTTTGCTGTCCTGAGTACCAGCTCACACACGTGCCTGGGGCTGAGCCCGGTGGGAGCAGGGGGGACCTATCCGCAGCATGGCCCCATGTCACCATGTGCTCTGGGAGCCTCCCGCTGGCCCTCCTCAGCATGAGCCTTTTACCATGAGGGGAGAGAACAAGGTTGGCTGAGCTATTCTCAAAAGTTTAGGAGCAAGTCAAGGGAAATCAAGGCCCTGTGTCAGAACCTAAAGGGGCTCCCCAAGAAGAGACAGCTGTGTTTGCGTGTATTGGTTTATTCACTGAGCATGTGTGTAACGGGCGCCTGCCGTCAGGCCGGACATGGACTCACTGAGGCCTGCCATGGAGCAGTGCACCGTGAATGTATAAATAAACACGGGACACACTGAGGACCACGGTTGGGAGGGAAGGAGGAAACAGACAGTAGGCAGAGCCTTTCAGGAGATGGGGCCTGGGGATGAGAAACTCACCAGGAAGTGATGTGGGGAGACGTCCAGAGAAAGGGGGCCTCCAGGCAGTGCACTTTTTTCTCCAAATCTGAATCCTGAGCTCCTGGCGGAGCGACCTCAGCTCTAGCAGAGTTTCAGAGGTCCTGGAAACATGGGATTTACATTTTTTTAATGTTTATTTTTGAGAGAGAGACAGAGCGCAAGTGGGGGAGGGGCAGAGAGAGGGGGAGACACAGAATCTGAAGCAGGCTCCAGGATCTGAGCTGTCAGCACAGAGCCCGACGCGGGGCTCGAACCCACAAACTGTGAGATCATGACCTGAGCCGAAGTCGGATGCTCAACTGACTGAGCCACCCATGCAACTCTTGCATTTCTTTTTTATAAAATATTAAAAAATATATATTTCAACCAGATAGGAAAGTACAAATACAGCAAACATTCATGTTTTCATCAAATAGATTTTATAAATGTGGATTTCAGACCACTTTATATTTAAACGTGTGGATCCAAAAAAATATGCACACAGGTAGGGCATGTGCGTGGCTCAGTTGATTAATCGTCCACTCTCGATCTTGGCTCAGGTCATAATCTCGTGACAGTTTGTGAGATTGAGCCCCTAGTCACCAGCATGAGGCCTGCTTGGGATTCTCTCTTCTTGTCTCTCCCCTCCCCCTGCTCTCTCTCAAAATAAATAAACTTAAACACACACACACACACACACACACACAGGTATACATGCATATATACACATATATTTAGTATGTGTTTTAATTATGAAGAGGAGCACACACCCAGGCAGGCTATATACAAAATGTATGCATATTTAGGAGAGCAGATCTGTGCCAGCTTCAGAGTTCAGCTCTCTCCTCCTCCAGGTTTTTCTGGGCTCACTCTACGGAAGCCTATGGTGAGGAAGCCTGTGGGTCTGTGTGGGGCAACTACTCAAGGTGCCTGTACCACTGGACAAGAGTGGCCATGAACATCAGGGGTCCTGGACTCCAAGTCCAGGGTCATTGGGTCGGTCCCAGTGCTTTTATCCCCTTTCTCTGCAACCTTTCTTCACCTTTCTTGCCTCAGTCTCTTCACCTGCAAAGTGGACACCAGGTAGCATAGTTGTGAAGGCTAGAGGGGCTAGTCCATGCAAAGACTTCGAGCAGTGTTGGCCTGTGGGAAGGCCCAGGTAGCACTGACTGTGATTACTCTTAACTGTTGTTGCTGCACTATGTGTCTGCTTGGCACGTGGTCCTGTGAAGGCATGACTGTGGTTTTTGTGGTTATTGTGAGTTTTGCATGTTCTTTGTTTTACTTTTACATTTATAAATGCTTTTTTTTTGGACAAAGTGGAAAACCTGGAACTTGACTACTTCTTAAAAATGTAAATTAAAAAAGGACTTTAGGGTATAGGCAAAGAGATTGGCTAGGCCTACGGTAAAATGACATCATAGTAATCTCCCACTCAGTGTCTCACCCAGTGCCACCCACACTGACAACCCTGGAGGACAGCTGGAGTGAAGGGTGAATGGTGAAGTCAATTCCAGAAGACGAAGTCCTAACGACCTGCTGTCAAGTTTCCTCACTTATTGTGACAAAGATCTTCTCGTGCTCTAGGTATGCTTATGCTGTTCTTGCCAAATTAAGGTATCTTTTGAAAATAGAAAAGAATAAACATGAAACTATGGTTTTCATCTTATTTCAGTGAAAATTGAATGTTACTGAAAAAAATAGACAAATAAAACGAGAAGATAAAACACAGTATAGGGATGTGCAGTAGAAGTTACCTCTATGACACATAAGAAACTGAAGTTGTAAAACACGAGTGGAAACCATTCCTTACACGGGACAATTGACATAAAGTGTGTAAAATGAATCGGCTTTGGGAAACAGGATTCATGCCACCATCTGGTAACAGAGTCCGGAGACAGATCCAAGAAGTTTTGCCCTGACTCGATGGCTTAGTCCAAAGTGTGAGATCAGGGCCATTGTGCAATCAGCTGGAAAGAGTGCCCATATTCCGGGTTTCTTCATTTTACTTATTTTTGCAAAATATGTTGACACAGGTGAGCAAGGTTTGTCTTGCGTGAAACCTGACACATTCACAACTGCCACAGAGAAAACATCCTGTTCAGGTAGGTTTTTAATGCACCATGAGGTAAATTAGCAAACATGCAGCGCCATCTGTAGCCACGGTTTGGCAGGCCTAGAAGGAGGAACCAAATGGCCATCTTGTATTCTACAGGCTCTGGTGGCGTGTCCTCTCTACATTTCAAGATCTGTGAAGTGGACTTGCACTTTACCATCCCCATGGGCCAGGTTGCTGCCCAGTGGTAGTTGTCCTTGCTCGCTCTTACATAACAAAGCTTCATGTTGCCAGGTCTTGAGGACAAGAAAGAAGCATCCTTTTAGGAACTGAGTCATCCATACCCAGGCAGCTTGAAAAATGTTCTGCAAGAAACACAATGATGGGTCTAACTTTATTAAGCTGTATAAAGATCATAACCAGTTTTATGCCATTTATATTTTTTGTTTTCTGAAAGAATGTTATGTGCTTTTTAAAAGTATGAATAAGAAGGCACCTGGGTGGCCCAGTCACTAAGCATCTGACTTTGCCTCAGGTCGTGATCTCATGGTTCCGTGAGTTTGAGCTCCACTTTGGGTGAGCTTGAGCCCCTCATTTGGTGAGCACAAGCCTTGCTTCAGATGAGTTTAGAGCCCCAACTCAAGTAAAAAAAAAAAACCACAAGCCCCGCTTCTCTACCCGTCCCCCCATCACTCACTTGCACCCTCTCTCTCAAAAAAATAAAAATAAATATATGAATAAGTTAAAAAGAATACTTCTAACAATTATAAAATTACATGATAAGAGATGAGAAAGCATTGTGTCTTTTGCAGTGTTTTACTTTCTCGGTGGTGCTTAAGATAATAGTGTTAGCTTACATTTCATAAACCTGTGATTTGGTGAAATGCACGGCATAGATAAGTTTTGTAGGTAAGCACTCTGCTATGATCTTTCAAATTGGTATTGAATGAAGACGCAGAAGTTGTCAGTTTTACTAACAGTTATTTGTAATGGTATATTAGAACTTGCCTTTCTTTTTCTTTTAAAGTTTACTTATTTATTTCAAGGGAGCATGCGCATGTGTGCATGAGCGAGTGACGGGGAGGTGCAGAGAGAGAGAATCCGAAACACGGAGATCATAACCTGAGCAGAAGTCAAGGGCCAGATGTTCAACTGAGTAAGCCACCCAGGTGCCTCAGAACTTGGCTTTTCTTAGTGAAGTTTGAAATCTATCTCTAGAGAAGATATAGTGCTGAATATTTAAACGAGACACAAAATCACAAATGTATTATATGTGTGTATGTGTGTGTATACGTAAACATGTATACATAAACTGTGTATTTTTTTTACTGATGTAGAAACTCTACCCAGCTGGACACTGCCAGGTATAACATGATTGCTCCAGTTTCCATGTTTTGCTGATATTTTTAATGAACAGAACAAATTCACTTCAGGCCAGGAGGGTTACAACATTATGATGATTATAACTGCAGAAAGCTTGTTGGCAATGGAAAAACAAAGAAAAGTCTGAACTCAATCTGCAAAATTAAATAAATTTGACTCTTTTAAAACTTTGCTTAAATATTTTCCAAAGATGGGTATTAGGGTATCTAAGTGTTTTTTTTTTTTAAAGACCATTGTTTAATATTCAAAATGTCTCAAGGATTGTTAGAAAACTGTTTTCATAAGACGGAAAAATATTCTTTGCTTTCCTTCAAGTTGTATATTTACTCATTAATCGATCTCAAACAATCAGAGCTTTTTTTGGTTGATGATTCAACTCTGGAACAAAAATGGTCTTCTGTTATTCTCTTGAGTGTCTACATCAAGGTTAGCAAACTGCAGGCCCAAACCAACTCATTACCTATTTTGTATGGCCCATCAGCTAAGAGGGGGTTTTCCTTTTCTAAATGACTGGAAAAAATCAAAAGAAGCATACTATTTTGTGACATGTGAAAATTATATGAAATGAAAATTTCCATGACAGTAAATAAAGTTTCCTAGGAGCACAGCGAGCCTTGTTGATTTACACATGGCCGGCAGCTGCTGTTGAGATACAGAGCAGAGCAAAGTAGTTGTAACAGAAATCAGATGGTCCACAAATCCTAAATGATTTACTACACAGAATTTTACAAAAATTCTGCCAACCTCCAATCTTCATGAATTTGATGAAAGAACATCCGAAAGCTGCAAACAAATCATTTAAAAATTAGGGGCCCCTAGGTGGCTTGGTTGGGTATCTGACTTTGGCTCAGGTCATGATCTCACAGTTCCCAAGTTTGAGCTCTGTGTTGGGCTCTGTGCTGACAGCTCAGAGCCTGGAGCCTGCTTTGGATTCTGCGTCTGCCTGACTCTCTACCTCTCCCCTGCTCATGCGCATGCTCATACGCTGTCTCTCTCTCTCTCAAAAATAATAAATAAGCATTAAGCAATTTTAATACATTATTTAAAAATTACTAGTATGTTCAACTACTTATCTGAGCCAGAACTTCCTCAATGTTCTGAAACTAAAAACAAAATATAGTAATAAATCAGTTGGTGAGGCTATAAGCATTTCTGAACTTTTTTTTAGTATTTCTGAATTGTTGGTTAAATTGTTGATTGAGTCTGTAATTAATGAACATTATAAATTTGAAGTAGCATAAATGTATGTCCATAAGACATCAATTTGTCATTTTATACTTTGGGCTTTGGCATAAGAAATGGAATCCATCCCAGTAAAAAAATGAGAAATGTATTGGAACATTAAGAATTAAGAGTTAAAAGAAGTAGGGACTTCTGGGCACTGATGTCTCATTCTTCAAGGTCTCTTTCAAACACCACCCCCTTCAGGTAGCTGCTGATCTTGGATCTCCATGTTCTCTTCTGCTCTGTGGGTGGAGTATTCTGCTGTCTCCACCTACACTTCTCAGGCATTCTTGGAAATCTTTCTCTGTTTGTGTCTAATTTCCTTATTGAGATTTTAAGTTCCTGAGGACAGGGAAATTGTCTACCCTTTATTTCTTCACTGAGCTATGCCTCTTGGGGAGATTTACAATTCATTTGAGTTTTCACTTTCCCCAACTTTTGAGTTAGGCTAGGGAGACAGCATGGAGAGCTAATGTTGGTCTTATGACATTACACTTGACCAGGGATTAAAAGAATTTTTTTTTCTAATATTTTATTTATTTTTGAAAGACAGAGAGACAGCACGAATAGGGGAGGGTCAGAGAGAGAGGGAGACACAGAATCTGAAGCAGGCTCCAGCCTGACGCAGGGCTCGAACCCATGGACTGTGAGATCATGACCTGAGCCAAAGCTGGACGCTTAACCAACTGAGCCACCCAGGCACCCCTGACCAGGGATTTTTTATAGGTAAGAAGTATTTTTGTTTATATGATCTCAGTTGAGTTAGAATGAGCTGGTCGTAGTTCTGCAGGTGAGATCTAAACTAGTGAGTGCTCACTGGAATCAGAACCAGAATGTGTGGTTCCTAGTTCAGTGTTTACTGCTGGACTTTGAGCTAAAGCATGGCCGGATGGTTGGGACCTGTGTAGGAAAATGAGTCATGAGAAGCGTCCCTGAGTGGCTACTTTGTATAATTGTCGAGGGGCTCAGGAGGTGGTCTATGTCCCAAGGGACACAGTGGGCATCCAAGGGATGGAAACTTGCTGAGTGTTTCACATGAGACAACCTTACAGAACAGATTCTGACTCCCCATCTTATAGATGTGGAGGTGAAGCTTCGTGAGTTCAGTGATCTGCCCGAGGTCATGCTGCTGGGACACTGTGGAGTTTCCCTTTGAGCCCAGTTGTCTGGTGTGGGGTCTGTGTCCTGGCCACATGTCTCCCTCTTACCCTGCCTCCCACGCCCCCCATCTCTGGGGTTCACTCCCGCTCACTGAACGCAGGGGGAAGAGCCAGTGTCCTCCCAGGGGAGCTGACAGCGTTGCTATTCCCCAGGAGGAGGAAGTCCCTGCAGACAAAGAGAAGACAGGAAGTATCCTGGTCAACAAAGCAACCTGGAGTAGAGAGAGTGGCTGGGCTGCGGGGAGCTGGGGCCTGGGGCCTGCACCCCCAACACCCCCAGCAGCCCCAGCAGCCCCAGCACCAAGGAAAACAGAGCAGCCTCAACAATACAGGATGGAGCTTCTTCAGGGCTGCTCGGCTGCGGCTCTGCTGTCTCCTGCTTGATCCCTGGGAGAGAACTTGAAACCTGCCCCGAGTTTTCCAGCCCTGGTTCCAAACTCTTGGGAGGCAAAAGCTGTTCTTTCTTCCCAAGCTTGTCTTCAACCCCACAGCTGCTCACTGAGCTTCGGGGAGCGGAGTGGCTGTGGGGGGAGGAGAATGCTTTACTGCATACATGGGAATGGGGGGGCGTGTTCCTAAGGGTACATGCTTGCTATTGGCAGACTGGGTAAGCACACCTGACTTTTATCTGCTGTGTGATCTTCAGCGAGTTAAAGTCCCTGTAATTCTTGGTTTCCTCATCCAGAAAATGGGAATAATAATACATACCTGACAGGCTTGGGTGAGGACAAAATGAGGTAATGTGTGTGAAAGCACTAGGCAGGTGTTGGACACTCAGGAAGCATGAAATCTTTGTGAGTCTCTCTCTCTCTCTCTCTCTCTCTCTCTCTCTCACACACACACACACACACACACACACACACACAATCAAGTGATTCAGTTTATTCCCTTGGTATATGCACCATGCTTGGGGAGCATTTGTACAGTAAAAGATGGGGGCCTGGCGCCAGTGCCAAGGATGGTGGTGAGGTTCTCAGGACTCGCCCTCAGAAGGTCAGGAGGGACTATCGGAAGCTGAAACAGATGGAGAGAACACGAAAACACACTGGTGTCTGCCTTTGAAGTTTAAGAACTTGCTCACACTGTGTCTTGGTTCACTTGACAAGAGGAGTCGAATCAAGCAGAAACCCGCGTGTGGAGAAGGGCCTCCCCGCTCCGCTCCCTCTGGCCTGCTTCCTGCCTGGTCCTCACAGTGAGTGTCGGGGTCCTGCTTCCAACCCAGGCTGAGGGACAAGGATCACAAGCTTTCCCAGGGTGGCTGGGTGAGAACGCAGAACACCCAAGGGTATCCAGCCGTCTATTCAGAGTATTTTCTTTTATTTTGACAGTGCGGGGAGCAAGAAACCATTATTCTATGAGGTGGGCCGAGGTGCAGGGAGGCCACTTGCTCTCCCCCAGGCCTTCCTTCCTTATCTCTCCCAGCCACTCGGAAAACAGCTGAGGATGCAGATGCGCAGTCATTTCAGGGCTAATTGATCCTTTCTTTAAGCACTGAAGTCCACACCTTAGGAAGAAAAACAATATAAGTGACTATAAACCTGCAAACCCCTGACAGGGAAAAATATCCCTTGTGCTGATGCAAGATCTCACAGAAAGCTCTGGCCGAAATCCCTCCAGCAGGGCAGTTTGGTGGTTGGCAAGCCCAGGACCCCCAAGGAGGGCACATTATTTGAAATAGCTGCTGACTCGAAGGCTGGCTTGGAGGCAGAGAGCACACCCATCAGCTGGCAGGCGCTGGCTTGTGTCGTGCGTAGCTATGGCAAACCCGGGTCCCTGCCAGGCTCCAAGACGCACATTAAAGTCATTCACTGGTCAAGACTTCTGGCCCAGCTCAGCTGAAGCCCCGGGAAGGCCCAAGAAAGAGCCACTGTCTGCTGTGGCTTTGCCCCCACAGCCCTTGCTGGAGGCGAGAAGGGACTTCTCAAGGGCCTCCCATATCTTGGGTGTTTGTCTGTTTGTCCTGACTAACAATGGGTGCAGCCAGAGTGTCTCCTCCAGAGGATGGCCCAGGGCCCTGTGGCTGCAGGAGGTCAATAAATAGTTGTTGACTGACAGACTCCACTTCTTGTCTTATTTATTACAGAAACTCTTGGAGGCCTGTCCCTGCTGCTGAGCCCCCATGTGGCCCCGGCAGAAAACATGAGACAATAAATGGAGACGGATGGTCCGTCCGGGGAGTGACACCACCTTCCATTTGGTCAGCCCCTTCCCAGCTGTGCCGTCATTGAAGGTTTGGGACAGAGTAAGTGGCCTCCAACGGGCTGCTGGGCAACAGGGACGGAGCTGTCCTCCTTTCTTTGCTCCCTCCCCTGACCCGAGGCAGGATGGACAAAGGGAAACACCATGTGGGTGTCGGATTATTGGCCTCCAGTTTCACACTGGCCTGGTGGGGGGCCCAGGCTAAAGTTTCACAGAGTCAACAGATGTGCTTCTAATTATTTATTAGAACTTCTCTCACTGGGAACCAGTTCTGCCGCTGAGACCCTGCAAATGCCCAGAAGCTCGCCGGCAGGCCAGTCACACGAGCAGGGTGAGGAAGAGGGGGTACGGCCACCCGGACATCCCCGTCTCTGTTTATAATTCAGTCTTGGATTCAGGTGTGTTTTTATGTGTGAAATGTGGCAAGTCACAGATTTAGACACAGGCCAGGGGTGCCCTGGCTGCTGAGATGGCCTGAATGGTGACTGTGATAGGCCGAGTTGTGTCCCCTGAATTCATACGTCAACGTCCTCACCCCCAGGACTTCAGAAGGTGACGATATCTGAAGCTAGGGTCTTTAATACATTTTTTAAAGTTTATATATTTGTTTATTTATTTTAATGTTTAAAATTTATTTTTGAGAGAGAGAGAGAGACATAGCATGAGAAGGGAAGGGGCAGAGAGAGAGGCAGATGCAGAATCCGAAGCAGGCTCCCGAACCCACGAACCGTGAGATCATGACCTGAGCCGAAGTTGGTCGCTCAATCGACTGAGCCACCTAGGCACCCCTTATTTATTTATTTTTGAGAAAGAGCATGAGCAGGGGAGGGGCAGAGATGAGAGAGAGAGAGAGAGAGAGAGAGAGAGAGAGAGAGAGAGAGAACCCCAAGCAGGTTCCGCACTGCCGGCACAGAGCCTGACATGGTGCTCGTCTCCACCAACAGTGAGACTATGACCTGAGCTGAAACCAAGCTTAACCAGCTTAGCCAGCTTGAGCCACCCGGGTGCCCTTGAAGCCGGGGGCCTTTAAAAAGGTGATCAGAGTTAATAACATCATGAGGGTGGGCTCTGATCACACTTGGTCTGTATAAAAAGAAAAAAATAGGACAATGACCCACGGAGGGAAGACTGGGTGAGGACGCAGGGAGGGGCGGCCATCCACATGCGAGGACACAGGCCCCAGGAGGAGCCAGCCCTGCCGGTGTCTCGATCTCAGACTTCGGCTTACAGAACATTCTGTGGCTTAAACCGTGCAGTCTTTGGTGCTCTGTGATGGCGGGCCACCACGGTAGGCCCCAGCAAGGCTGCCCTTTGTGCCACTGAAGTGTCACAGTTCACGAAATGCACTTTAGCTGGGGCTTCTGTGATTCTCACAATAGGCATGAAGGGAAGATCAGGAAGTGTCCCAGATACAAAGTCCCTTTTCCAAACTATTGGGGACAGAGATGTTTGGACTTCAGAATTCCTCAGGTTTTAGAAAGAATATGGATGCATATGCCACATATTATCTAACACACCCAGAGATCCGACATAGCACCCATCATCAAACACCTCTGAAATGAAACAGAACAGTGTATGTGGCTAGATACCTCAATAAAGATGTAGATCTGCATTAAGAGGAGTAAAGAAAGAACATACATATAACCTCAGATTTGTTCGGGTCAGATTTTGCCATCAAATGAGTTTGTGCTAAATGGAGAAAGACTTGCTTGGTTCGGGGGATTTCAGAACTCTGCATAGGGCGTTACCGACTTGTCTCGTGCCCCTGCCTCCAGACTTCAACTCTCACAGAGGGAGAAGTCAAGACTCGGGGAGTTAGCTGCTCACTGGGGATCATCTGGCTCCTAGAAGACCAGCGGGGTTGTTCTCACGCAAGGCCTGTGTCTTTTCAAATGAGCCCAAAGGGCCACCTTGTATGATTTGCCCTCCCTCGGCTCCTTGGAGGACACCACCTTCCTGTCCACACACCACCTGCACCCTCCGCCCCTGAGCCTTTTCCTTTCCCTGCTCACCTTGAGAATTTCCCAGCTGTCAGCAGACGTCATCTGCTGGGCTTGCTTCCCTGACCCTCTGACTCTTGTAACTTCAGAATTGGAAATGATCTTAAAGGTACCAGCCAAACTGTTTCAGGTGAGGCTTGAGCTCCCTTCCTCCCCCAGCTAGCCAAACAGAACCGAGGGACCTCCACAGAACTCTGGGGACCCCCAGAGGACAGTCTGGCAGCCTCTGATGCAGTGTGACCTCCCCTCGGTACGATGAAGGAGAAAAATGAGCTCTGCCAGGTCACAAAAGCAGCTGATGTTTATGCAATCCAGACTGGTGTGACTAACCTTACTGCAGAGTCAGAAACAGAGGCCCCCAAAGGGGACGGCAAAGAACCCCAAGTGCCAGCAGACCACTGCCTGTGGGCCTGCGGCGGCGCTGCGGGCAGACACATGCTCCTGGCATTTCGTGTCACTCTTCCATATGTTAAATGAAAGAGCAAGACTTCCTGTTTGAAATGATGCCCGGTTGTTTCTTAGAACGATGAGACTTTTGTTCAGGAATCCTTAGTAGGGATGGTTTGCATAACACGAACCACACACTCTCACGCCCATCCTTGTGCCTCAAACATTCATAACAATGCAGCCGCTCCTGAGTTAACCGGAGAAATCCCAAACTACGTTACGTAAGAGAGATTTTTATTTCTCTGTTTTAGAAACTGCCAAATGGAGCTTGTTCAAACTTTCCATCTTAAAAAAAAAATACGCGGCCTGGGGACTAAAATCCGAAATGTAAGAATTCAGTCCAAAAAGGACAACATTTTCAAAGGTTGTGATCCTGTGAGTGGACTGCATTGCAGTGAGACCTGAAATTGTCATGGGAGGAAAAAAATATATTAAAACGTATTTTGTCTTTTGGGAAGTTTTGCCACAAAAACTTGACTGTCTCTGAGTTTTCTAAAAACCGCTCCCATCTTTTTCCTTGCTTCCTTGATTCCATTACGGAAGTCTCCTCTATGTTTGAAAACAGCTCCCAGGACTTCAACGGTTGGGGTTGTAGGGCTGGTCTGCTACCGAGAGCGGGGTAGGGACTGTGATCGACCTGTGACAGTCATGCCCTTCTCTTGATAACACAGTCCCTTGGGCATGGGCAGGGACTCCACCTTCCTTGCATTGACCCACAGCCCTTTCATAAAGTTTGTGCAAAAGGGATGAGAACAGAGATGATGTAGAGCAATTTCTGAGTTGCATTCTTAAAAAGGCATGCTTGCACTTCACCTCCCCTACTGCTTCACGAGATTGAGGACAATTCCCTACGGCTTCGTAAGAGAGAACCAGGTCCCTGGGTAAGCAGCAGCACCCATGCTCTGGGCCATGTGTTTTTGGACACCTTTGGTATAGCAGCTGAGCTGTGTAGGCTACTGAGTATAAGAAGTTACACGTGGGTGTAAACATTAACATTTCCTGCTCCCTCCGTGCATTTGCTTCCCTTCCTGACCCATTTTCTTCTCATCCTAGTGAAGTCCTGAGGGGAATGGCCCTGTCCTAACTGTAAAAGTGCCATGGAAAAATCTACGGAGAGATTACCCTGAGGAGTGCACTGTGCTAGAACAAGGCAAGAAGTTCTGGCCTTGAGCAGAAGCCAGAACATTAAGTCAGCTACACGGTCACTCACAAGCCAGTGGAAAAGGAGCCATTGTAACCAAGGACCTGAGAAGGCTTTCCCTTTGCTGAAAAACTTCTGCTTGATGTTGTGCTCACTGATAAGGGCGCTCCTGGCCAATGAGAGTGGTCCTACTGCAGAGCGAGGGGCAGCGTTCTGGCCGGAAGCTCCCACATCTGGTTCAGATAACGCTATCTGTGCAATCATCGCCACACTCCCTTCTCCCAAGGGGCTTTCTCCACGGAGCAATAAGCAGATGTGAACTTTTGAGACCATGGAGGGGGGTGGGGGTGGTAGAGGGGGCTCTGAAATTCTCATTAACTCACCCATTCATCAACTGCTATTTATTGAGGCCAACTGGGAGTCAGGTGTGATGCTTGACAGTCAAGGACCCTGCTCTCATGCCACTTGCATTTTAGTGGCAGAAGACAGAGAACAAACAAATAAGTTAACCTTAAACAATATTATTTCGGAAAATAATTAGCACTGGCAATACATTAAAGTTGTGTAATGTGAATAATGAGTTGGGGACCACTGCAGGAAGAATGGTCAGAGAAGACCCCTTCAAGGGGCTGGCTGGAGACGGAAACCATAATCCGCGTAAGGAAATAGCAAGTGCAAATATCCCGGGACTGTGAAGATCCTAGAAGAAGCTAGAGAAGGCTCTGTGGCTAGAACACAGGGAGTTCATAGTGGAGGGAGATGAGCCAAAGTCAGAGCTGTAGGCAAGGGGCCTTATAGACTCTGATATGAAGTTTGGATTTTACTTTAATGTTTATTTTTGAGAGACAGAGAGTAAGCAGGAGAGGGGCAGAGAGAGGGAGGGAGACGCAGAATCCAAAGCAGGATCCAGGCTCTGAGCTGTTAGCACAGAGCCCGACACAGGGCTCAAACTCACGAACCGTGAGATGGTGACCTGAGTCAATGTCCAACACTTTACCAACTGAACCTCCCAGGCGCCCCTGGATTTTATTTTAAGAGCAATATGAAGTCATTGGAGGATTTTAAACAGGAGAGGCACATGGCCTAATTTGCATATTAAAAAGATTGCCCAGCTGCTGTGTGAGGAATGTGTTTTAAGAGTGCAAAAATAGAAATCGGAAGACCAGTTAGGAGGGTATTGCAGTAATCCTGGCAGGAGGTAATAACTATGATTATCTCCACTTCGTGGAGGCCCAGAGAAGATGTAATTTATGCAAATGCTTACAAAAGATAGTAACAATGCTTTACTTTTATTTGCATTTATAGGGATTTCAATTTGAAAAGTCTTTTTACCTATGTCACTTTACTTGAACTTCAGAGCCACTGTGAGATGAATTATTATCTGCATTTTTAAAGTTTATTTATTTATTGAGAGAGAGAGAGAGAGAGAGCACAGCAGCGGGGCAGAGAGACAGGGAGAGACGTGATCACAAGCGGGCTCCACACAGCCCTACTTCGGGCTTGAACTTGGGAACGGTGAGATCATGACCTGAGCTGAAACCAAGAGTTAGACCCTTAACCAGCTGAGCCCCCCAGCTGCTTCTCTCTGATTTTTTTAGACAAGGAAACAAGCCTCCAAGAAGTTGCTACTTGATGAGATTGCAGAAGTGTTAAGTGCAAAACACCTGATTTAACTCAGATCTTCTGATTGCCAATCCTGTGCTTTTTCCATTCCCCTTTTCCTATACCATGCCACTCCCCAAATTAAAAGCAGTGACCATAGATGTGTGGTGACAGACAGTAGCTACACTTGCGGTGGGCATAGCATTAACATACAAGTTGTTGAATCACTGTATTGTACACCTGAAACTAAAGTGACATGGTATGAAAAAAATATTAAAAGAAATACTTGATTAATACTGTAATATCAGCAAAAGGTTAGCATTTATTCATGGCCTTCTCTTGAAAATCTCTGTTCTTATAAAAACAAGGTTCTTTGAGGAAACATACTTGTTTATATTAAACTGGGAAGATTTAAAAAAAAAAGCAGTGGGTATAGAAGCCCAACCTGGAAAGCAACATTCCGAAGTCTTCAGGCCTTCTGCTCCTGAAGGAGCCATGTCCACCCGGGGACACTCCTCAGGCCCCTGAGATGCCATGTTCTGTTTTTTTAGTTGCTGTAAGAAGGTTAGAGAACAAAGGATTCAGAAGACATCCCTCTACCTCCAGGCACTTGAAATATAGTTGGAAAAACTGGACAGACGTCCATAAATAATTTAGGAATGCCCAACAAGTTAAAAGTCACATCCAATTATGAAACACTTTAGGAAGAACCCAGATTCCTTCCTGGTGGCACACGGACCTGGATTCCATGAAAAAGGTAGCTTCTTTGAATGGGCCTTCGTGGTCATCAAGATAGTTCAGTTCGTTCTATTGGCGGCATCATCTGTGTAACGTTCACCTGGAGTTCACCACGGTGCCCGCAGTAATTGACTGCTGCAGAGCATAGCAAAATGCCCCACAACTTAGTGGCCTAATATGACCACCTCTTTTATTACCCTCACGCATGCTGTCGTATGGGAATTTGGACGGGCCAGAGCAGACCTGGCTGGTCTCTGATCTGTCTCGTCTGGGCCTCCACTCTGAGAACTCCAGTGGCCAAGGGCTAGAATCCTCTGCCAGTCCACTGGGCTGGTGCTTGGTCTGGGCTGAGCTCAAAGGCTGAGCTGAGCAAGACTTCCTGATTGGAGCATTTCCGTGTGGTCTCTTATGAGATTTGGGGTCATCACAGCACGTCAGCCTCAAGGAAGTCATGCTTCCGGTGTGGGGCTCAGAGCTCTAAGAGCTAGGCTCCCAAAGAACAAGGGGGAAGGCACCTGACTTTTTAGGATCTGGCCTTGGAAATCCCACAGAGTCATGGCCACACCGTCAATTAGGCAAAGCAGCACAAGCCCATCGACTTTCAAAGAGGGGACGATAGACCCCCTCTTTTTCAAGGATGAACATCAGAATTTTTACAGCTGTATATTAGTACCATCACCATCTTTTTTCAGTGGCTGAAACAGTAAATTATCACATATAAAGGATGAATAGGATTGTGAAATAAGATTCATGCCACTGTTTGGGATTTTTTCATTATAGTAAATAGCTGTGGAAAACAAAAATACCTTCTTATATCAAATGACTTGGAGCACAGGATTTTGCTGCAGTATAATCAATTAAACACCACTATTACAGATCATTGGCTGGAACTCTGTAACAATTTATTATTGATTTGTGTGCGTGTGTGGGGGGGGATTTGAACCCTGACAGTAAGTATAAATTAATACTGAATAAGGTGTGCATGTGAATGTTTATGAGGCATAAATAAATGATTACAATTAAGATTGCCTACTTAGGGGTGGTATTAAGATAGGCATTTTCTGGAAGGTTCGTTTCAGTCAGGTTTTTGAAGGCTACAAGAAAAATATTTGTTTCAGGTGAATGCTTCTAATTACAAATGAATCAACTCTTTTCATTAAAGCAAGCCCAGCAGGACTTACACTTGGAAGTACTTAGTGTGAATTAATAGAGTAATTATGTGCTTGATATAAAATGAGAAAGAGCTCTGGATTGCTGGAGGAGAAAAAAGTAAAGTGTCGGTGTAAGTACCACCAGGGAAAAAGTGTGATTTTTGTCTGCTGATTCTCCTGTTGGGCTCCAGGACCATCGTCTATTCAATTCTCTGGTAGTGAGTACAGTATGATTTCAGTATGAGAAAAGAGAGAAGAGGTTTTCTTCTCCCACAGTAGGATATAAAGCATGGGCACATTATTGAAGTTGTGTGAGTTCTTTATATATTCTGGATACAATTCCCTTATCAGACATACAGTTTGCTAATGTTTCACCCCATTCTGTGGGTTACTTTCCCCTTTCTTGATAGTATTATTTGCAACACAAAAAAACCTCAGTTTTCATGAAGTCTAATTTACCTAATTTTTCTTTTGTTACTTGTGCTTTTGGTGTCATATCTAAGAATCCACTGCCTAACACTAGGTCGTGAAGATTCACTCATTTATCTTCTTCTAAGGGTTTATGATTTTAGCTCTCACATTTATGTCCAGGACCATTTCGAGTTAATTTTGGGGTATGGTGTGTGGTAGAGGGTCCAAATTTACACTTTTTATTTGTGGATATCCAGTTGTCCGGTGTTTTTGGTTGAAAAGTCTGTTGTTTCTTTCATTCAATTATCTTGACGACCTTGTGAAAATTCAATTGACTGTAAATGTAATGATTTACTTCTAGACACTCAGTTCTAGTTCACTGATCGAGTTTCCTCATCCCAGTTTCATGCTGTCTTGATTATTACAGCTGTATAGTAAGTTTTGAAATCAGAAAGTGTGAGACCTCCAACTCTGTTCTTTGTAAAGACTGTTTTGGCTATTAGGGGTACCTGGCATTTCCATATGAACTTTAGACTCAGCTTGTCAATTTCTGCAAAATAGCTGGTTGAGATTTTGGTAAGGATTAAATTGAATCTATAGGCCAGTTTGGGGAGATTGTCACCTTAACAACAGTAAGTCTTAGGGGCACGTGGGTGGCTTAGTTGGTTAAGCATTCGACTTCGCTCAGGTCATGATCTTGTGGTTCTTGAGTTTGAGCCCTGTGTTGGGTTTGGTACTGACAGCTCAGAGCCTGGATCCTGCTTTGGATTCTGTGTCTCCCTCTCTCTCTGTCTCTCCCCACCTGTCAAAAATAAGCAATAAAAAATATTTTTGAAAGAACAATAGTAAGTCTTACCAATGACCTTAGAGTCTTTCCATTTATTTAGGTATTTAATTTATTTCAATGTTTTATAGTTTTCAGTATATGAATCTTGGGTTTTCTGGGTAAATATATTCCTAATAATTTTATTTTTGATAGCATTGTACACTTAATTTAATTTCTTAAATTTTAGAATTAATTTCATTTTTGGTTTATTGCCAGTATATAGAAATATGATAGATATCTGCATGCATATTTTTTCTGCAGTGTTGCTGATAATTAGCTTAATAGTTTATTAGCTCTTATAGTTTTTTGGTGGGTTCTTTAAGATTTTTTATATATAAGATCATGCAATCTACAAATAAAGACGGTTTTACTTCTCATCCAGTCTGGATAACTTTGTTTCTTTTTCTTGCCTTATTGCCTTGGCTAGAACCTCAAGCACATTGCTGAATAGAAATACAGGAGTGCACATGCTTGTTCATGGTATTGGGGGGGACATTCAGTCTTTCATTATTAGATATGCTATTAGCTGTGAGCTTGGCATAGATGTCCTTTTAATATATTGAAGAAATGCCTTTCTAATTTTTAATTTATAAAGTGTTATTATCATGAAAAGATGTTGGATTTTGTCAAATTCTTTCATACACCATTGAGATAATCATAGATCAAAGGCTTTGTTGTTTGTTTTAGTAATATGGCATACTACATTAATTGATTTTCAGGTATTACACCAATTTTGCATTCCTGAAATAAGTCCCCTTGGTCATGGTGTATATATACTGGATTTAGCTTAGTAGTATTTTGCTAAGGATTTTTGTCTCTATATCCATGAGAGATATAAGCCTGTTGTTTTTCTTTTCTTGTGATTTATGTGTCTGGTTGTGCTATCCAGGTAATGTTGGCTTCATAGAACAAGTTGGGATATATTCTTCTCTACTATTTTTTTAGAGGTTTGTGAAGGATTAGTATTAATTCTTTAAATGTTTGCTGGAATTGGGCATGAACTTTTCTTTATGGGGAGTTTAAAAATAATTAAATATTTTTGCTGGTTTCATAGATCTATTTATATTTGCTATGTCATTTTGAGTAAATTTTTTCAGGAATTTGTCTGTTTTATCTAGGTATCTAATATATTGGCATACAACTTGTACATAGCATCTATCATACTCTTTCTTATTTATATAAGATCAGTATCTTATTTATATAAGGTCAATAGCTATACCACTCTTTCATTCTTGATTTTAGTGGTTTGAGTTTTTTGCTTTTTTTCCTTGGTCAGTCTAGCTAAAGGTTGGACAACTATGTTGTTCTTTTCAAACTGTTGGTTTTGTTGATAGTCACTTTTGTTTTCTCTATTGTTCATTTTGTTTATTTTCACTAGAACTTTTATTATTTCCTTCTGCTCTCTTTGGGCTGAGTTTGTCTTCTTTTGCTAGTTTCTTGATTCAGAAGTTATTGATTTGAAATCTTTCTTCTTTTTTGCTATAGGTGTTTACAGCTATAAATTTCACTTTGAGTACTGCTTTAGTTCTATCTTATAAGTGTTGATATGCTTTAGTTGTAGTTTCATTAATCTCAAGATATTTTCTAATTTCTCTTCTGATTTCTACTTTGATCCATTGGTTATTTAGGAATGTGCTGTTTATTGTATATATCTGTGGATTTCTCAAATGTTCTTCTGTTATTGATTTTTACTTTATTTATATTTGTGGTTGGAGACAATACTTTGTAAAACTTTAGTTCTTTTAAATTTATTTAGGCCTGTTTTATGGTTTAGCATATGGCCTATTCTAGAGTGTTCCACATGTAATTAAGAATAATTTGGGGGTGCCTGGGTGGCTCAGTCGGTTAAGCCTCTGGCTTCGGCTCAGGTCATATCTCACATTCATGGGTTCGAGCCCCGCGTCAGGCTCTGTGCTGACAGCTAGCTCAGAGCCTGGAGCCTGCTTCTGGTTCGGTGTCTCCTTCTCTCTCTGCCCCTCCCCTCTCATGCTCTGTCTCTCTCTGTATCAAAAATAAATAAAACATTAAAAAAATAAAAAAAATAAAAGAATAATTTGTATTTTTGCTATTGTTGGGTAGAGTTCTCTATAGTTGTCTATTAGGTCTAGTTAGTTTATACTATTCCAGTATTCTATTTTTCTGTTAATCTCCTGCCTAGTTATTCTATTCATCACTGAAAGTGGAGTATTAAAATCTCTAATCATTTTTGAATTATCTGTGTCTCCCTTCAACACTGTCAATTTTTACTTCATGAATTTTGGGGTTCTGTTGTTAGGTGCATACATATATATGTAATCATTGTATCTTTCTGGTAAGTGGGCCCTTTTATCATTATGAGATATCTTTTTTCTCTAGTACTAATCTTTAGCTCAAAGTCTTTTTTGTTTGATATTAGCATTAACAGAATGTAATATATTTTGTTTGTTATTTATATATTTTAAATAGAAATTCTTTAAAAACATTTTTTTTAACATGTATTCATTTTTGAGAGACAGAGAGAGACAGAGCATGAGCGGGTGAAGAGCAGAGAGAGAGGGAGACACAGAATCCAAAGTAGGCTCCAGGCTCTGAGCTGTCAGCATGGAGCCCAATGCGGGGCTTGAGCCCACGGACCATGAGATCATGACCTGAGCTGAAGTTGACCTCTTAACTGACTGAGCCACCCAGGCACCCCTAAAATGTGTTTCTTATAAAGAGTACATAATTGGATTGTTCTTTAGTATCTATTCTGTCAGCCTCATACTTTGATTAAAAATTTTTATTCCATTTATAGTTAATTATAATTGATGATTAGGCAGGATATACATCTGGCATTTTGAGATTTGTTTTCTGTGCTTTATGTCTTTCTCTATTCTTTCATCACTAATTTCTTTTGTGTCAAATATATATTTTCTAGATATCATTTTAATTCCCTTGTATATTCTTATACTATATGATTTCTAGTTATTTTCTTAGTGGTGGCTCTGGGGATTACAATTGTTAGCTTAACCTAATACAATCTAATTTGGATTGACACTAACTTGTTTCACTAGTACATAGGTCCAGCCCTCTTCACTCCTTTATTGCCTATTATTGTCATAGGAATTTTATCTTTGTATATCATAAATCAATCAACACAGCTTTATAATTATTGCTTTAGGGAGTTGCCCTTTAAATCAGACAGGAGAAGAAAAGAAGCATAAAATGCATTTGTGCTGCCTTTTATAAGTATCTGTATGGTTACCTTTACCAGGGCCTTTTATTTCTTCATATGGATTTCAGCTCAGGGTCTTTTTATTTCATTAGCAGAGCCCCTTTTAGTATTTCTTGTGGGGCAGTTCTGTGAGTGATGAATTCTCTTAGTTTTTGTTTACCTAGGAATGTTTTTATTCTTCTTTTATTTTTGAATGATAGCTTTACTGAATATAGAATTCTTGGTTGACGGTCTTTCAGTGCTTTCAGTGTTGTCCAGTGGCCTCCATGGTTTCTGATGTGAAATTAGTTGTTAAGCTCATTGAGGTTCCTTTGTACGTGATAATGTATTTTCTTACTGCCATCAAGATTCTCTTTTTTGTTGGCTTTCAACAATTTAACTATGATGTGTCTAGGTGTGAATCTAGGTGTTTCAATACTTGGAATTAATTGAGCTTCTTGGATATATAGACTAATGTTTGTATCAAATTTGGATGGTTCTTTGACATTATTTCTTCAAATATTCTTTCTGCCTTTTCCTCTTTCTTTTCTCTTCTGGGACTCCTGCTCTGTTTTGTCAGTGTGATTGGTAATGTCCCACAGGCCTCTAAGGTTCTATACCTTTTTCTGCATTCTTTTCTCTTTCTGTTCCTCAGACTGGATCATCTCAATTGATTTATTTTCAAGTTCACTGCTTCTTCCTTCTGACAGCTCACATTTCCAATTTTAGTGAATTTTTCATTTTAGTTATGGTACTTATAAACTCCAGAATTTCTATTTTTTAGTAATTTTGATATCTTTATTGGTAGTTTTCATTTGGTAAGACATCAGTATTAGAAGTTTCTTTAATTCTTTAGACATCATTTTCTTTAGTTCTTTTACATATTTATAATAGCCAAATTAAAATCTTTGTCTAGCAAGTCCAATGTCTGAGCTTGCTCAGAGCTTACTTTTCCACATATAGGCCACAAATCTGTTTGTTTTCCTATATCATAAATTTTTTGTTGAAAACTGAACATTTTGATAATATAATGTGGCAACTTTCAAAATAAGACACCCATACCCCAGGATTTGTTGGGTTTTGTTTTGTTTGTTTGTTTTAGCTGCTGGTTAGTTTCAGTTAGTTTGTTCCGTTAGTTTGTTAGGTTGTTATAAAATTGAACTAATTTAATAAAGTCTGTTTTCCCTATATTGTGCAACCAGTAAGGTTTTTCTTAGTTAGGTTAGTGGTCAGATAATGATTGGCCAGAGATTTCCTTAAATGCCTTGAACCAGTCTTCTGTGCTTTGCCAAGGGTGTATGTGTGTGTGTGTGTGTGTGTGTGTGTGTGTGTGTGTGTGTTGAGGTATCCCTTCAATACTTAGGCAGTTTACAACTCTGCTTTAGTATTTATGTTCTGCTTGTGCTACACTTCATGGTCAGCCCATTGGAGAGATCAGGACCTTCTCAATTCTTTCCTGAGCATATGAACACCCTGAAACATGTTCATGACCTTCCCAATTCCCAGGAAATTTTCAGAGCTTTTCAAATCCTCCTGTAAGCATTTCATTCCCCAGATATTCCTTTGACATTTTGCTCAGACACTTGTTCTAATTGGTATTGCAGCATCAGGCAGCTGCAGTGTTTAGCAATTGCTGTTGATAGTTTTTGACAAATCTCTTGGGGTAGAGACTGTTCTGCAGAGTGAGCTCTCAGACCAAATATCAGCAATGCCCCATAAATGGGTTTTTTCTAAGAGTTGGCATGAGAAGTAAATAATGACAATGCTCAGAGGATGGGACATTTTGAGGAGTCTTAAATCCAGTCTGTTTCCCCTTGTGGCTGCAAAGTGTATGGTTTTCACAGATACTTGGATTGTCAGGCTGCTGGTTATCAAGGCTAACATGGAGCTGAACAGAAGGGGATGGGTGTTCAAATGCCACAGCCCTGTTGCTTCTACTGAGGCTTAGCAGGTTTTCTTAAACAGGTGCTCCTCTGATGGCTGCAAGCCTTTGGTTAATTTCTAGAGTTCTGAAAAAGATTATTTTGACCATTTCCCCAGTGTTTTTGTTTTTATGGGGGAACAGGTTCATAGAGGTCCTAGCAATGCCATTTGATGCCTGCCCCTCTTGCATTGTTAAACAGGAGCATCTGTATTTTGTTACACTAGGAGGCCACAGTAAGACAATTTTCTCTCCATAAAGGTATTTTGGAAAAACATATGACCAACTGGGTTGTTGGTGAAAAATATTCTATGATCAAGCAAATTCAGAAACTTTTTTTTTTGCTCTGTCTCATTCTTGAGGACTCCCAATGCAAGCTAGCATTTTCTTTCTTTCTTTTTTTAATGTTTTATTTATTTTTGATACAGAGAGAGACAGAGCATGAGAGGGGGAGGGGCAGAAAGAGAAGGAGACACAGAACCGGAAGCAGGCTCCAGGCTTTGAGCTAGATGTCAGCACAGAGCCTGACGCGGGGCTTGAACCCAGGAACGTGATATCTGACCTGAGCCGAAGTCGGAGGCTTAACTGACTGAGCCACCCAGGCGCCCCAAGCTAGCATTTTCAAGGCTCCTGAGGAGTCCGGCTCTAAAAATCTTGCTTAATTTTCTTTACCCAGGATTTCCCAAACATATTTTCCTGTATAATTGCTTTTTTTAAAAATTTGTTTAGTACCCTTAGTTACTTCTCCTCCCACTACACCCTTAGAGGTGTATTCCAGGTCTAGTATGTGGGACTTCTTTTCAGAACTAACACCTCAGCAGCTGGATGTCTGGTGAGAGTGGTCAGAGTACCAGTAAAATACAATGGGGTACTGTGGGGCTTAATGTCTATTTTCCTAATCCATTGTCTGAGATCTAATAGTGCTGGCCATCTTTTCTTACAGGAGGCTTTGGGGAGGTGGGTCTGGCCCATCACAAACATCCTAAATGACCTAAGAAAAGTATTTGATCTGTTTATAGTTTTCTTTCCTTCCACCTCAGAAAGGTTGTGTGAACTAATCTCTTATAATAAGAAAGTGTGAAGAGTTTTGTGGGGGGACAGATGACTTTTGTCCTTTTCAGAGCCCCTCAATCAATAATGGATTCCTAGAAGCCAGAGACTGAGACAGAAGAGCTGCGGAACCAGCTGTCTGTAATCACATATGCACACTTGGATGTGCGCACACGTGCATGCACACGCACACATGCATACACATGCACACATGCGAAGAACACCCTGGTGGGTATGCTGAAGCCCAAAAGAGGTGGTAGGAGCCCCAAGCAGGTTCCCTGCTCCCCAGAACAGCCTTACCCTTTTATCCCAGGGGGCTGTGCAAACACATTCTTTATTCTAGGTGCCATGGCCTAAGGAGGTCTGGGAAGTCCAGCCCAGGAGGCTCAGGAGTCTTCATAGAAGGGGATAGAAGGCTCTGTGCCCTCGTCCAGGAACTGGGGAATCAGGAAATTGGTTCTAGTCCTGCCTTTGTCACTATTCTGGGAAATTTTCCTTCCTTTCCTGGGTCTTCTTCATGGGAAAATGAAGACATTGAATGTGATTTTTAGAATTCTTTCCAGCTCTGGAGTTCTTTGAATTTATGATATGTATCTTCATTGAGCAGGGAGTCCCAGTGTCTGCATGGCCATGGTCCCATAAAGGACCCCCTCCCCCTCCCTCTTGTCAGGCTTGTTCAGACCTCTGGAAAAACAGCCTCTTTTCTGGTTTCCGTCAGCACAGCAAATGTGAACTTCCTGCCATGAGGCCCCATAAACCCAGAATCTGAGCCAAATCTGGAGAAAGGGCAAGCCTGCCTGGAAGGAAGGAGCTGATGGACAGGCAGGCCAAACTCCAACTTCCTCCTCATCTGCAGGCTGAAATACAAGAAGCCCCTGGCCCACCTCCCCCTCCAGAGTTCGGTGTGCAGGGCACCTGATCAACAAGGCACTGGACATTACCACTACTGCAGCCTCTACTGTGGATGGGAGGCTTGGGATGTCAGGGCTGTGCACTGTGTAAAGGCCGCCAGCCCGCCCTCCCCCAGCGCTGGTGCCCGCCCGCTGCCCAGCTCTTACATCAAAGCAGTGGGCTCCAGAGCGCCCCTCTGAGGCTGTCCCATGAGCAGTCTCAGGTCCGAGCTGAGGAGTGCTGTTGATGCAGAGGCCACTCCACATTTTACAGCTCTAATTGGATGCTTTTGCAACTGCGGCAAGTCAATTAAAAACACACACCTACACACAGAAGACTGAAAGCTGTAGAAACTTTGTTTTGCAAACGCCACGGAGTCAGACTGCGGTGTCACTGCTAAGTCTGATCCACCAAGAGTGCCTGTGGCATCTTTCCAAAAAGACGGCTGGGCCTGTGAGGGCCACGTAGGACCCCGAGTGCTCAGTGGAGAGCCCCTAAATCTATCCCCCGCTCTTGTTTATCCTTGGATGTGTCAGATCCCGCCGGGCACTGGCTCAGCAGGGCTGGAGGTCATGAAGGCTGCATGTTTGATTCTCTTGGCCTGAGGATCTAGGGGCCAGCAGGTGGCCTGGGTCAGGTTGTACCCAGGAGGGAAGAAGGCAGGGCACAGGACGTCACAGGCAATCA
>NC_043701.1:103197731-103205850 GCF_006229205.1 Suricata suricatta | reverse complement strand
TCCTCGCTCCAGGCCTCTCCACAGGGCTTTTGCATCTGCTCTTTGTTCTCCCTAGAACCCTCTGCTCCATCCTCCCAAGGATCAGGACGTCCTAATCACCTCCTCAAAGATGCTTTCCCTGACCACCCAGAGGAGGAACATCCCCTCCACACCCACCCTTCTGGTAAACATGTCCCAGTTTATTATTTGCTGTCATTCTTATCCAAAATGGAGGGGCATCTAGGTAGTTCAGTCGGTTGGGTGTCCGACTTTGGCTCAGGGCATGATCTCATGGTCTGAGGGTTCGAGCCCTGTGTCCAATTCTGTGCTCACAGCTCAGAGCCTGGAGTCTGCTTCAGATTCTGTGTCTCCCTCTCTCCCCCCGCCCCCACTCATGCTCTGTCTCTCTCTCTCTCTCCCTCTCTCAAAAATAAATAAACATTAAAAAAAATTTTTTTAAAGGAAATGATCATTTGGTATTTATTAGCTTTGAAATTAACCTCCCCTGCAAGCATGAAAGCTCCCCAGACTTTCTCTTGACCGCAGTGGTGCACACTGGATGCCCAACACGTATTTGTTGACTCAGTGAGCTGGGGTGACTGGAGACAACTGGGCTCTACTTTCAGATGTCCCCTCGCCTCAGGCGGAATTCTCACCATTTAAAAAATAGTAAAAACCAATGAAAGTGAATGGCATGAAAACTGCAAATAGATAAAAGATAACTAAATAACAACAACAACAACAACAACAAAAGGAATTCCCACCATTTGGAGAATAGCAACTCACCCCACAAGAATCCCAAGGTCATCAGGGCAGGCTGAGGCATGAATGTCCCTCCTGCTGGGGGCAGGTGACACCAGATTTCAACAGAGACCTGGGAGCTCTCCCGTGTGGAGACACATGTCAGCCCATGGGTGAGGCTGTCCGCGCTTACGGCTCAGCAGCTCGTGCTTAGGGCCTCAGCGGAGGTCACCGCCTTCTCCCTTTCTTCCTGCCGGCTGGACAACCCTCCTTGTGGCCACCAGTGGGTGGTCATGGGCGGGTGAGGGACATTTGTGAGTAAAGCAAAGGAAGAGGCAAGGTGAAGAGTAACCCAGTATAATCACCTTTTTCTCTTTGCTTCTACTTTCTTATCATTTTATAATCATTTTCTAAAAAAGAAAAATGATTATGATTAATAATAAAATTAGGAAAAAATATTGCCGTAGATAAATGCCATCAGAAAAAAAAGGAGACGGCTAGTAATAACAATTTACCTTTGAAATTTCCTGAGAATAGATGCAACAAAGTACAACTTTTTATGAGTAAAGTTTTATTGGCACAAAGCCACACTCATCCAACAGGTGCCATCACGCCACAGCATGAGAGTTCAGAAAAGACTGTGTGGCCCCACAGCCTAAAATATTTTATTACCTGCCCCTTTCCAGGAAGAGTTTGCTGACTCCTGCCCTGGATAGAAAGTTCTCTGCCCCCTGTGCTTCCTGGGGCCCCTCCGCAATGCGGGCAGTCCCCTGCAGTTACTTCAGAGGCCTCTCCCTCCGCATGGTGCCTGTCTGTCTCTCTGCCGTTGGTCACAATCATTTATGTTACTATAGGGCCTGGCACATTTTTGGCCTTTAAGTTAGTTTATATGGTATCATTATAATTGACCTTTGGACAATAAAGGGATTAGGATGCCAGCCCTCTGCACAGTTGAAAATCCGTGTGTAACTCTGGACTCCTCGAAGACTTAACTGCCAATACCCTACTGTTGACCAGAAGAATTGCCAATAGCATAAATAATTGATTAGTTATATGTTATTACCAATAACATAAGTAAGAATTACCAATAATACAATCAAATAACACAAATTTTATGTGTTATATGTATTATATATTGTATTCTTACAATAAAGTAAGCTATAGAAAAAATGCTATGAAGAAAATCATAAGGAAGAGAAAAGACATTTACAGTACCATACAGATTTATTGAAAAAACATCTAGTATAAGTGGACCCGCGCAGTTCAAGCCTGTGTCGTTCAAGAGTCGCCTGTATTCGGTCTTGCGAACGTGCGGAACCCTCCGCTCATGCCCCACTCTTTGACGCGGTCGGGTGTGGCCGCAGAGCCGGGTCTGCCCTGCCTTGAGCCCTCTGCGGGAAGCCCACCTCCTCCTCCGCGGGGCGGCAGGGGCGTCCTGCACCTGAAAGCTCTTAGCCACGCCGGGCAGCTCAAGGCGACCCCCCACGACACCCATGGCCCAAGATGGCCATGGAAAGTCCTCTCTGAGCTGGGGCAGCAGAACCAGGAGCCAGGGCGGTAAACTCCCACCAGTCAGGACAAGCTGGGGAGGAGGTGATGGTCTGCGTGTGTCAAGTCTAACATGCAGATTTGTTTTTTAAAAATGCCATTTCGTTCCACTCAAATGAGAGTAACCGGATTCGTGTTTGTAAAACATTTCTAAGCAGGTGCAAGGAGCATGAACAGAAGCGTGTCGGTTCACTTGTGATCCGCAGCAAACCCCAGGGCACGAAACAGACAGCCTGGTCCAGTCTTGTGTAGACTAGGAACGAGCTTTTGAACGCTCTCTTCATAAGTCACGTAAAGGCAAACGGCAGCCGAACATAGCTCCCCGCCAGGCCGCACATCACAAACCGAGGCAAGCGGAATTCAGTTCGGGAGACAGTGCAGCCCAGGTCCCATAACTCATCCGCCCTGAGAAGGGAATGTCTGCTGCGTGGGCCTCCAGAAGCTGCGTGTGTGTGTGAAAGCAAGTGCACACACGTGTCTGTGTACTGGTGTGTCTGTGGGGGTGGGGGGCGCGTGGGAGGACCCAGCGGGTGTTGAGAGGAAGAACTGATTAGGTTGTGTCTGGACTCTTATTTCCCGTCTTTCTTCTCTCTACTCTACAAAATGGCCACTTAATTCCAGACCAGCCATTTCTGACTCAGGAGTAGCTGAGAGTCGAACACACAAGGTTTCTTAGTCTCAACCAAGGATGATAGATTCCCACGAAGGCCATTTCCCAGAGAACGAACTCGCTCTCAGGTTAATGGCTCAGGGTGAATGAGCTCCTGTGCCTGCCACTCTGTGGGAGCACCTGCGGGTCTCCTCACCACAGCTTCATTAAAGGACTGCAGGCAGCCAGGCCGGCCGGGACTCACGCAGACCTTGACTAATTGTAATATTGTGCTCATTAAGTTTCTGGAAGGAGCCATAGCTTGGTCCCTCACGAATCCTCCGTCCTGAAAGTAAGCAGAGCACTGTTTAATGTTTCCTCCAGAAGTCGGATTCCCAGGGAGCTGCCAACGCCGGGCATAGACTGACGTTGTTGGCACAGGGCACAGCTTGGCAACAGAGCAGATGGGGGACAGTTTGAACGTCTGCCAGGCAGGAGGGGTTCTCTACCCACTGTCCTCCAAGTGTTGCTGGGGCAGGTCTCTGCCCCTCCCCTCATGCTTTCTCTCTCTCTCAAAATAAACAAATAAAGTGGAAGAATAAGTAAATAAATAAAATACGAATTCCTATTCCAAGTCAGAGGCTGCAGTGGGGGCTGGGGGTCTGAAGCAGGTGATCTATAGACCACACCTTAGCAGCACAGCCTCGCCTGCCCATGGTCCTCGAGAGCCTCTTCTTGGTGTCACCACACATCCCTGTGCTGTCTGTCCTGGGCAGAGACGCTGTGTTCAGCTGTAAACTGTGACCTCAGCACTGGCCCTTGGGCACCTTTCTCTCCAGCCCCATCACCCATAGTCCCTTTCAATAGTGGGGACTCTAGACCCTGGTTGGTCACATGTCTGTCTGGTTTCCAAACTCTTGGAGGGCTCCCGGCACCCGTGCAGACCCCGGGAGACACCAGCGCTGGTGTACTCCAGCCTGAGTGCTGAGTCCCCAGGAGGGAAGCTCAGCCCCCACCTGCTCTGCTTGTCCAGGAAGCCTCTCTCAGCTCTGGGCAGGATCCAAGGCGGCCACATTTCCTTCTCCTCCTGCCAGTCACTCAGCCCCAGCCCCTTCTCTCAATGCAGCAGGAGGAGATTGTGCTCACTCACCCCACTGGGGTAGCCTAGTTCGCCCCTGACATGAGGAGGCTTCCCAGCCGCTTCGCCCTGAGCCCATCATGCCCTTCTCGATGCTTCTGGATCCTGGAGGCCAGTGGGATACAGCAGAGGCCAGGCTCCCCTGTCCCCAGGACTTTGGGGCTGCTGCCGCACCTCTAGTCGCTTCGTAAGTGAGGCACACCCCTCCCTGGGGGACCCCCACTAAAGCAGAACATTTACAAGAACAGAGGAGGCAAAAGCAGTTCAGTCTGGGTTGAGAACACATGGCATCATCCGTATGATTTTGGCAGCACCACACCTGCTGTCTGGGCTGGGTTTTTGCCGACTCGAACCCTCACGGGAAGTGCGTCTGTCGGGTACACACCAGCCAGTGCGTGCCCGGAGGCACATGGGTGCGCAGCTTGTCCCAGACCCAGGTGTGCACACCCAGCCACCTGCGAGGCTCGTGTCCCTGAGTGGCACTCCCTCCCCTGTGGCCTGGGGATCGCAGTGTCTACACGGCCGGGCTGTTTTAAGGAGATTTTGTGGCAGCTCTTCAAGTGGCAGGTCTCACGATGAATTCTAGTGCTCTTTCTCCTCAGTTTACTTTGAGAAGTCAAACACCAACTCCTGTAGTTTTCTCTTTAATATCTGTCACAGAACACCTTGTTCTTTCTTTCTTTTTTTAATGCTTTGTTTATTTTTGAGAGAGAGAGAGAGAGAGACAGAGCATGAGCAGGGGAGGGACAGAGAGACAGGGAGACAGAATCCGAAGCAGCTCCAGGCTCTGAGCTGTCAGCACAGAGCCCGACACGGGGCTCGAACCCATGAACCGTGAGATCATGACCTGAGCCGAAGTCAGACGCTTAACCGGCTGAGCCACCCAGGGCCCCGGTTATTTGTTTTTTTAATGAACTAAGTGAGAAAGGATGAGAAGTGCTGGCACGTTTGGGCATGAAACAGAAGTAGCCTTAGGAGGGTGGAAGGGAACCGATGAAGTCAGGAGTTGCCCTGAGGAAAGAGAACGAGTCTCTGGGTGGATTCGCAGGAACCACACTGATCAGGCTGCTCACTGCCAACCCAGGTCCAGCTCTAGGCCATCTCCAGGCGGCTCCTTACTGGTGACATTAATCTGGATATTGTTTTCTGGTCTGAAATAGACGGGTCTGTTTCTGTGGAGGTGGTTTGCTTCGCCTTTTACCCATAGTCACAAAGCACCACGGGGCCTCGTGCTCAGTTACTGCCTTAATTTGCAGATTAAGAGAAGAATGTGCGAGGAGTCTGGGGGCACATGTCTAAATCAAGAAAGATACAAAAATTGCCCTAAAGAAGCTCATAGTTCAGTTGATACTATAGGTCTTATCATTTTTTTAAATTTAAGAATATGTAGTATGAGCAGTGGCAGAGGGCAGCGTGAAGAAACGGAATGTTGTCAGGGGCGGGGGTAGATGGACCCAAAGGAGAGAGAGTTGGCCTGGGGTGGGGGTGGGGCAGGAAGAGAAGCCCTCCACAGCAAGATCTGAAACCCAAGGAGGAGACCAGGCTGGACATCACACGCCTGATCGTGGAGTGGTGTCCCCATGGGTCTATGAGGTTCGCCGCTCCCTGTCTAGACTCTGTTCTGTTCTCCCACAGTCCCCAGCAAAACGACCAGCTTCATCCAGCCCAGAAGGTAAGCTCCTGGCCCTCTTCTTCCTTTTTTTTTTTTTTAATGATCATTTATGTTTGAGAGAGAGAGAGAGAGAGAGGGAGGAGAGACAGAATCTGAAGCAGGCTCCAGGCTCTGAGCCCAACATGGGGCAAAGCCGTCTTTTCCTGGGAAGAAGGGAGCAGATCCACCTGATTCTGGGCAGATGTTACATCGGAAACAGGGTCTCCCCCAGCCCCTACCCACCATTCCCAATTTATTCAAATCACTTGCCAGGAAGGATGGTTTGGGCAGCGTGTCTTCCTCAGATCCTCTTTAATAATAACAGCTGCCATGATGACATCAACATCACAAGATTGTGCTGTCATGTTATTGCATTTGAGCAGATGAAGTCTCTTTCTTCAGCATGCTCCTCACACAGCCTGGAATATAGCACATGACACCCACCCATGTACCCACCTGTGTGCAGTGCAGACCATCTGCAATATAGCTCAATATGTGGAATGTGATTATACACGTAACAATCCTTGTGAGAAGAGCGAACTCTATCCAACTGCAGCCCGAATGTCAAACCTTCCACAGGAGACCAAATGCAGAAGCTTTGGGACCAGAGGGGCACTGGACGTCCCATAAGTTCAGGAGTAGAGACACACAAGGACCGCTTATGCCACAGCTTCCCCTCGGCATACAAGCATGGCCCTCAGGTGGCATCTCAAACGGGCTTTCTGGACTGGACGTCCCCTCCTTTGCTGCATGTCCTCAGATGCCCTGGGTCACCTGTCTGCCTGCTCCAAGCCCTGCCCCAGCGCCCAGCTTAGACACCCCTGCTGTGGAATGGGGAATTGTGACTGTTCACGTGGCTCTCGGCAATTAATCTGTGGGCTGCGGCATTCTGTGAACTTCGCCTCCCGGCCCACTAGCCAATCATGAAATCCGTGTAGCGAACTGTGTATTATCAAAAAAGGATAGGACATATTAGGATGTATCACACATAGTATGATTTGTTTTGTAGAACTTTATTTCCCCTTTTCCTGTGTGTGTGTGTCTGTGCTCAAGCACATACTGGATTACAATGTAAAATGCATTTTTTTCACATTTTATTGTGGATTATGATTTTTAAAGTATTTCAAAGCCCTGAGCTTGAGGGCTTGCATTTTCTTGCCCATTTTTGTTTCCCTCAGTGTCAAGTGTCTGACCCCAATAAATGCTTTTTGCATGAATACATGAATTCATCTGCCAGCAAAGGGTTAAATTGATGGCTAGGCAGTGTGATGGTCTTTTCTTCTCAACTTCCTCAGCTTCTATTACTTCTAATTTCTGTCCCTCCCTCCCCAAAGCTGCAGGACAGGGCCTCCCCCTGTGACTGCATTCACACACTGACATTGCATTCGTGAGGGATGGTGGTGGAAACAGGCCTTGAGCATTTGCACCCTGCCGTGAATGAGGGGGTTGGGGGGCGGGCACTAGCTGGGCACTAACACCTTTCTGCTCCTGCTCCGAGTCTGCACAGATAAGGGGAAAGGTCCTATACAACCACAGGCAGGCATGCCTGAGCCCTGCTGTCCTTCCTTTGTTAGCTATCTGCCCTTGCTGGGCTCTGTGAAGGCCAGTGCTTTGCAGGGATATACTCCAGAACCCGACAAGCTGGGGTTCCATGGCAGTGACCTTGGAAAGACACTACAGACACCCAGCTGAAAATGCAGGATGCCCTGCAGTCTGCCAAGTCCCAGCTTCTCTGGGTGGAAACTCCGATGTCGTGTTGCATTGCGCTGCTCCTGCCCCTTCCTGAAAGTCTCCGCAAGCTTCCCTCGGGAGAAAACGCTCCCACTTTGATTGGTCCACTTATCACATGATTTTCCCTTCGAGAGCCTTCGGGAACTGAACTGGTGCCAAACATTTGACCTGAGATTAGGCCGTGAGCCAGCCTCCCTCCCGATGTGCTGTATCAGCAAACCGGGCAGAGCACAGTGACCCCGGCCTGGAGAAACTGGCCTCCGCTGGGCCAGTCTTCCCCGGGGCTTCCGGGGGAGCTTCCCTCACTGACGGAAGGGGTGCAGGGGTGCAGACTCCACAGCTATTTAGCAAAAGAGGAAAAACAGCTTTAGAAATGCACACTAGTTACAGGAAGCAAAGGACAGGGCTAGCCAATGAGCTGTCCTTGGGACTACTGAGATTTGTCATTTTCCAGAAGGTATAGATGAGGTTTCCCGTATGAAGTCTTCTATGCTTATCATACAGGTTCTGGAAAGTATAGTGCACATCAGGCATTCAGATGGCATATGATAAACGATTATTAACTGAATGAATGACATTCTAAGGTATCTTTAGGAAGCAGAACATCTAAATGGTCCGTTGATTCCAGAAAATCAGAATAAATATGTCTCCTAAAGTAAAGCAGTTAAGATATAAATTAAAAACAAACAAATGAAGAACATAAATGTTCCAAGAAGCGACAGTGGTCTAATTAATTGGGAGC
>NC_043701.1:103174532-103197631 GCF_006229205.1 Suricata suricatta | reverse complement strand
CACACACACACACACACACACCATAGATCAACATTCCACATCATACGTGTACCACACACCACACACACACACACACACACACACAGCACATATATCACACGCGGACAGTGTATATCATACACAAATACACCACCGCCTCACATACCCAACACACCTATGTGACATACAACATATACACTCCCGCACCACGCACACACCGCACATTCTCATACAACATACCACACACATACACTACTGTGACATCATAGATACACATACCATACACACCACACACACACACACACAAACCATGTACCACCCGCACATACCACACATGTGACACATACACACATATACCACACACACCACATACTGCACCCACACACTACGCATACACATACACCACACAGAAATACCACACATACACCTATATGCTCTCATTATGTTCCAAAGCCTGTAGTTCCATAATCAGAGATATTTTCTTTTAAATGGAGGCCCTGACCCTTTTAAAAAACCTTGGGGAGTTGCACACCAAATCTTATCTTTGATAACCGAGTGTGAGTGTTTGCCAACCCGCTCCTAGGGGCTTGTTTACTTGAGGCTAAGAAGAGAGCAGATGCAAATGAGGAAGCAGCGGGGAATTTCCCTCCCCGCCCCCTCTCCATTGTTCACCTGCCCAGGCCCCCTTCGGCCTGGGCACAGCCCTCCAGACTAGGAATTGAGGTGACAGTAATCCAAGCCTACATCTTGAAAATCACAATGGAGTCGCCTCAATGATAAGGAGCAGATCCTGTCATCCCACGCTTAAAGGGAACGGGGTTTAATAGAAAAGGGACATAATTTTATTTGTTTGTTTGTTTATAATGTTTATTCATTTTTGAAAGACAGAGAGACAGACAGCATGCGAGCAAGGGAGGGGGCAGACAGAGAGGGGGAGACACAGAATCTGAAGCAGGCTCCATGTTCCAAGCTGTCAGCACAGAGTCCAGCACAGAGTCCGAAGCGGGGCCTGAACCCACGAACTGTGAGATCATGACCTGAGCTGGAGTCTGCGCTTAACCAATTGAGCCACCCAGGAGGAAAAGGGACCTATTTTTAATGAGAAAATCTGCTGCAGGCTTTCAGAAAATGACAGGAATAAAGCACCAGATTTCAACTGCAAATTTGTGGGTGGGTTTTCTAGTGGCAATGAGATTCCGAGTGAACTAGCGCGCACCTGCCGGAAGGGAACGCAGAACCAGGGGCCATGGCCGGACCAGGAGACTCAGAAGCAGGCGTCAGGTTCTCCCACATGCAGCTCTCCCTGTGCTTGCAATCGGACAGGAGGATCACCGCGAGGGGATGGGCATCCCGAGCCCAGGGGGAGAGAGGACGGTCCTGGGACCGCACAAGTCATTTTCCAGAACTGAGCCTGAAGCCTGACCTTGATCTCTGCTCCAGCAGTTCTGCCATCCGGGCCCTGTGACCAGGCACTTGGGGGGCAGCAAGAGCGGCAGAGTCAGGGGTGCTTACGGGACCAGATGGCGCCAGCAACTGCTTGTCAGGCTTAGAGAAACCAACTGTTTATGGTCTTCCCCGACAGTGTGGCCGAGTGACGATCTGTTAGCAGAGCTGTGGCCCTGGCCTGGCAGTGTGGTGCCGGCAGCTCTCGGGCTGTGCGGCGCCTTTAGGAGCACTCGGCTCCCAGAGACACTGCGGGGATGCTAGACCCTGCCTGGTGGGGAGGGCACAAAGGACAGGGACACCAGGTGTCAGTGAGCCCAGCAGTGCCTGCCGCGTGCAAAGAGCCAAACTGCTGGACGCGCTGTGTCTAGACCCCCGTGCACCCTGTGTGACCTCGCGGCTGTCCGTTGTGGGAAGGGGGGTCAGTGCTTGTGGGAAGCACGTCAGGATCATCTCTCAGAAGTGTGTTTCGGGGTGCCTGGAGCTCGGCTGGTGAAGCGTCAGACTTGGGCTCAGGTCATGATCTCACGGTTTGTGGGTTCGAGCCCGGAGCCAGGCTCTCCACTGACAATGTGAAGCCTGGAGCTTGTTTAGGATTCTCTTTCTCCCTTTCTCTCTCTGCCCCTACCCCACTCGTGCATGTGCTCTCTCTCTCTCAAAAAATAAATAAACATTAAAAAAAAGTGTGTCATTTGAGCCTGGGCAACTGAAATATGCTTCCCAATGTGACGTTCCCAAGGCTGCTATTATTTGGAGTACAAACTCACTTCCAAACTCTGCATTTTAAATTTTTTAAAATTTCTTTTCAATGTTTATTTATTTTTGAGAGAGAGAAAGACAGAGTACAAGCAGGAGAGGGACAGAGACAGAGGTCGACGCAGAATCCGAAGCAGGCTCCAGTCTCTGAGCTGTCAGCACAGAGCCTGACACGAGGTTCAAACTCACGAACCACAAGATCATGACCTGCGTTGAAGTGGATGCCACATGCATCTTCGACAGCGAAGCTGGTACACAAGCTTCCTACACTTTTCTGGGCAAGTCTCTGCCCTAGGACCCTGAGGAGGACATGGCACAGAGGGGACACTTGGAAATGAATGAAAGAATGATGAATGAACTAATTCTTTATTTAATCTCATGAGATAAATATTTCTTCACTAACTTATAAAACCGATTACTGAATGCCCAGTACATAACCGGAACGGTAATGCATTGCTCCTCTTTCTTTCCATGGTTGATAGACAACTTGAAATTCAGAAGCAAAATTAGTCTGTGAACAACAGTACAGATGGGAAGGGAATTTTGCAGACACAAAAACTGGGTTTGGGGGTGCTGTGTGTGAAGCAGACCAAGGAGAAGAAAGGGGTGGCAGAAGAGAAGTAAAAGGCGGGAGGCCAGGCAGGAGGCAGGTGCTCCCCACCAGGACCCAGAGCACAGACTTGCCCTAAGAGGGTGACCATATGCAGACTGTGGAGAGTAACCAGTCCAAAGCCCAAACATAGTCTCCTCTTCTGGTCACTGGAATAGGGCTGCAGTAGGGCATCAGGAAGGAAGGAAGAACAAGAAACTCAGGGCAGAGCAAGTATGTGACCTGAGAAGCTGGACAAGTCATGGCTGCTGTAGAAGTTGAGGGCCATTCTAGAAGGACTGGTGGTCCTGAGACCCAGATTATAATGACTCGGCCCCTCGTTGGAGCTTCTGTGCCTCTCAGACTAGAGGCTGCAAGGAGGGGGAAGGAAGCAGAAACCTGGCCAGAGGGAAGATGGGAAATCCCAAGAACTAGCTGCTGGGCCAGGGCAAGGTCCTTCCTCAGGTAGAAGACTCCTGCACTTCAACTTTCATGTTTTCTAAACTGTCTCCTCATGGACACCTTTCATCCTCCACTGGGTCCTTTCCCTCCCTTCTCTTCCTTTGAGATTGTCTCTGTTGAGTGAGAGTCATGAATTGGCCAGGGCCATTGGGATATATATGGATGGCATCCTTCTTCTTTCCAAGAGAAGAAGGCTCAAGCTTCTGGAGGGGTTTACGTTATTCCATTTAATTCTAACAACAAAGCCTGAGGCATTCCTATTGTACAGATGAAGACACTGAGGCTCTGAGAGGTGAACTGTCTTGCCCAAAGTCAACACAGGAGCAGACAGAGCAAGCTGAACCAAAAGTGAATGCTTTTCCAAAGTGAGCTGCTCTCTCTCTCTCTCTCACTCAGATCTGACCACCCCCAGCCCCATGCTCTTTGAATAGCCTGCCTCTCCTCCATTCTCTCACTGCCCTGGGCATGAGGTTCCCTGGACTCATTCTGAGTATTAAATCCACAGGAGATTGAAATAAAATGACTATGAAATAGGAATCAAGCCAGACGTCCCTCTGGAGAAAACAGGTTGGAGTGGTTTCTGTGCAGTTTCAGGGCCAGGTAGTCCTATGGCCAATACACTGACCACCTCTAACAAAGGTGATGCAGAACCACTGTGATAGGCTTTCTTCTGATGTCTACCTGACCTGTCTCTCTCTTCTCTCTGGGCTGGCCACCATGGGGTGGCCATGGGTGTCCTCCAGAGATCTCCCTTACCACCTGGGGCTCCTTCAGTCTGAGCAGATGGCCCACAGTGCTGGTCTGGCACCCACACCAAAGCCTGCACCTCACCAGCTCACACCCTGCCCATAACCCCAGAAACTCTGAGGAATGAGGTAGAAGAAAGATTCAAGAAAGACAAGGAGGTCCTCATCAAGCACAGAGGCTGCATTGGCTCAAAAAATAACGGGTTTGGAGCCAAGCTGAGCTGGACCTGCATAGAGAGAATGAAGGGGGAAAAACTTCTCAGACAAGCCAAGGGCTGAAGTCGCTTGAAGACCTCAAGTTACCTTATTAATATTTGCCAACACCTGATGAAAATGTGCCAGGGAAGAGGGTGGTGAGGGAGTGCTTCATTTTGGAACATCATGGCAGTGTGAACACAGCTCCCAGGTCCACTCTAGCAGGGAGTGGGACATGCACCAGGGGAGGCGGGAGGGAGAGAGGAAGATAAAGGGTCAGGGACTAAGAACACCGGCCCAGGGATATTACTGAGAGTCAGGGCTTGATATTGGCTCCTCTAGTTTATTCTTTGGGTTTTATCTCTAAAAAGTTAACAAGTTCTCCTGAATGAGTAAATTCAGTTCAATAAAGAGTAGTCTGGACTTGGACCAAAGGCCCCAGAGAGTTGTGTCTAGGAATAGGAAGACAAAGACTCAAGGTCACGCCCTGAGCCATTTATTTTCTTTTTTTAAAGTTTATTTATTAATTTTGAGAGAGAGCATGCAGGCAAGTGGAGAAGTGGCAGAGAGAGAGAGAGAGAGAGAGAGAGAGAGAGAGGGAATCCCAAGCAGGCTCTGTATCACCAGTGTGGAACCCTATGTGGGGTTTGAACTCATGAACTATGAGATTGTGACCTGAGCTGGAGTCAGACACTTAACGGACTGAGCTGTGACATTTAGTGAAAATCTGGAATTGGAATGAGTCATCTAGGTAGGAAGGAAAGTAGGGAAATGAAGTAGAGTTTCTAACGGGGTAGTGGAGAGTCCCAGGGAAGCCAGCCATCATGCACACGTGTCATAGGGAGTGAGGACTCAGGTCATGTGTCACTGAGCACACATGCCACAGGTCAAGCACACATGCACATCGCAGGTCAAGAAGGTGGAGAACCATTATGCCTGCTGAATAAATCTTCTCTTCATGTTTTTCCTACTATGTTTAAAATATCACTGATGATATTTCATGACCATTATTTATTAAGTTATATAAGATAAATACTGAAGCAAGACCCTTGAAGGCCTCAATTAGGTAGTATCAGGTTTCAGTTTTGAAGGCCCATCACCCTGGATTTGACCTTCTTCTGTCATATTCCACCAATGGAATTTAGTAAAAATTTCCATTGTTGCCCTTGACATGGTAGCCAGTAACGAGCCCACAATATGGCTCTACTGTTCTCACCTCCCCCAGTGTTGGGTCTGTGTCACACAGGTGAATCCCAATAATCCATGGTTCATCAGTATAGACATGTAGGTATGTGGGCCACACAGTGGCGCAGGTTGAGTGCTCATCGTGCATTTACTGAATGAATGGATGAGGAAGATTTTAAATCAACCTTGTTACATGCACAATTAGAGTAGAGTGAGCACTTTAAACTTGTCACTCACAGCTTCTGAAGGAATTTAAGATATTAAAATTGTAGTTAACAGTCACTGAATATTATGTAAGAAGTATTATGTCCTTCAACATTTAAAATAACCCTATGTGTTATTATCACCCACTTAAAACAACAGATTATTGGGGCTTGACAAGGCCCTGTAAGTTGCCCAAGGACAGAGTTAGTAAGAGGCGAGGCCAGAATGTGAATGCCTATCTGAATTCAAAGCCTGATGTCTATGAAAACTGGTATGAATACTGCCACAGAGTGTGGCATAATGGATAGGTACATAAAATAAGATTATTTGAAGAGCTAAGGACAAGGCAGGAAAGAGGCCAGGATATCAGTTCTCCCCTTGGGTAAGAAGTTTAGAGATTCTCTGACCCTTACGGTATTTGCAAAATGAGGTAATGGCCCAAACCCAGTAGATCCCCAGGGTTTAACATCACAAAAAGGCTCAATTCAAGCTGCCCATCCATGTGGACATTCTCCAGGAAGCCAAGGGCTGACTCCCACCCACTGACCGAATTGTCTTCTCTTGGAGCTGGAGGGGAGGGAGCAAGGTCAGATGGGGGGCAGAATAGCAGAGGCACCACCTAGTACTTCTTAAATGGCACTCCCATAGCGCTGGCCTAAAGCCAGTGTTCCCTGGGCTAGAACGAAATAATAGAGGGATTTTTTTCCCCAGAGAAACTAAAATTAAATTAACGGAGAGAACATTCTCTATTTTCAAATTCCTCCCATAAAGTTTTCTTGCAACTTTAATGCCTCCTACTACTTGTCTGCTCAGAGGTAGCAGAGAAAAGAAACAAATGGAAACAGGATGAAATTAATACATAGACAAAATCATAAATAGCTAATGTTAATGACTTGAATAGTTTATTTTTTACGTGCTCATCTGCTTATCATTTTATAGAAGATACTTAGAATACAGGGATGCACTCTGTTAGTACTTTTATTTCCCCTTCGTGTACTAAGATTGAAAATATCAGAATGGGGAGGGCAGCACACTGACAAAGAAGGAATGTGGGTTTCAGAGGTGACGATGGATCACCATCAGGGACCCAGCCTCACCACACGCTACCGGCTGTGTGGTTCCACGGAAAGCCCTTTAAATCTAGAAGCTTCAGTCTGTGAACTGAAAAGGGACTAATGGGATCCATCCTGCCAAGTTGTCATGAAGGTCAAGATGATGAAGAAGGTACCTAGAACATGAACAAGTGTTCAAAGGTAGCTTTCATAGCTACTCTCTTACGGAGTTATCAAAAGAGGAAATGGTGCTGCAATTTTAAGTTGGTTGCTACTTGAACAATTTCGAAAAAGACTGCTTAAATGTTGTTGTTGTCATCTTTATGTAGGCAGATTTTTATGATACTTCGGGGGCAAGAGCTTTTCTTCTGGCCGACTGAAAAAGGGGTGCCTGAGGGACATGATAGAAAATGAGATTCATATCTTCTTTTACTTTTCTTCATCATCTCTATCATCATCAGTAGTGGCAACCTCACCATCACCATCCTGGCATTGTTACACCAGTCAGGAGAGGTGAAGCCATGCATGGTCACACACAAGATCAAGCTTACAGTGGCTTATGAGAAGAAAAGTATATCTTTCACTCATTTTATAAGGCCAAGGTAGGTGGGGAGGGTTTCTGTTTTGCCAAAACAGGAGGGAATCTGTGCATTGGCTTTTAGACCTTCTCCCTGGAAGAGATGCATATGTTTCCTACCCACATTTCATAGGCCAAATCCAGTAACATGGCCCTACTGTATTTGAGAAAGGATGGGGGTGCACCACCCAGCGCTTGGCCAGCCAGAAGCCAGGCATGTTTGATGAGCAACTCCAATGGGGACCATGGCCATCGTCATCCAAAGCATCTATATCCACTGAGCATGTGTCTGTGCCAGCTATCAGGCCGATGGAAGGGCTGAAGGGCTGGCTTCTCTGAGCATCATCCAGTTGGCTGGGGATGACACTCAGATAAGTTAATGGATGGCACGAAGTGGCTGTTTTGTCACCTAAAAGGCAAGAAAGCATTCCAGATACCCTTAGGGGGGAAAGTGTCCCAGGGTATGAAAGCAGGACAACTTCATAGGCAAGGGGATTTGAACCAGCTGCAAAGGAAAGGCAGAACCAAGACAACCATAAGCAGGAGAAAGACTGTTCTAGGCAGGAGAGCAGAGGGAAAAGGCGCAGAGACAAGAAATGTATCTAATGCACTCCAAGAATGGTGAGTAAATGCATGAGTTAAAATGGAGTGTGGCTTAGGGAACACGTGGCATGGGAGGGGTAAGTGGCAGCAGTGCGGTGAAGGAGACCTTCTGTTTGAAGTCCTTGACGGGGGCGGGGGGGGGGGGGGACTTAGCAAGAAGGCTTTGTCCTGCAGGCTTCTGGAAATCAAGGCAGGCTTGTAAGTAGGAGGGTGACCTGTGTGTAACCATGCTTTACACAGAGGAGCCCATCAGTGGCATAGAGGATGGGTCTGGAACATGGCCTAGGAGCAGGCAGCCATTGTCAGTCTGAGTCGGAGGGGCTGAGATCTGGAGGAAGAGCGGGTCTGGAATTAAAAAGAAATGGGAACAATGACTGATCATTGTTCATGCTAATTTTTCCATTGAGAAAAATTAGAAGAGCTGGACAAAATAGAAAAAGACAAAAACAAAACATGTTTGCAGGCAGAGGATAACAACCAAAGCACCGGGAATGTGCAGGGTGAGTCCAACGCTTAGGGTCACGTTCCTTGCAAGGCCGCAGCCAATTCCAGAATCAAACACGGACTCCAAGCTGAGCAGCTCAGCAGAACTTCGGGCACTCTCATGAGAGAGGAGGACAGAAACGGAGACCGAACAAGCCAAGGAAGAAGGTGCCCAGCAAACATTTCCAGTTGAAGTGGAGTCCAAGATGTCTGGGAGGGAGTAAGACTGAACTGGAAATTGATGACCCTCACAAGGCACCCGCAGCCACAGCTTTGAATCAGCGTCATCTCTCCGACTGTATCCGGATGGTCCTGCTTGGTCTCACTACAAGAAGAAAAAGTCACACATTCTCTCTCATGAGTGAAGATTCAAAAACCCAATGCAAAATTTTAGCACATTGAACCTAGCAATATATATATATAAAAGATAATCTGTCAAGATCAAGTTTCAAAGTTAGTTTGATGTTGGAAAATCAATCAACATGATTTATCGCATTAACTAATTTAACACATTTAAAAATCAATTAAGGTATCTTATCACATTAACTGATTTAACACATTTAACTAATGAAGAATAATCGTATAATCATCTCCATAGAACAAGAAAAAACATTCCATAAAATTCAACACTTATTCATACTTTTGTTTAAAAAAGCTCTTAACCTAGCAGTAGAATGAAAATTTCTTCATCTGATTAAAAATATAGCCAACATTATATAAAATTACGTTTTATTCTCTGAGGCCAAGATGAGACAAGTCTGCTCACCACCTGAATTTCTGTTAAATATGACACTGGTCATTTTAGCCGGTGAGAGAAAGAATGTAGAGAACACAGAAATAAAAGTTGGAATGGAAGAAATAAAACTGTCATATTCCCAAATGGCATGATATTTTATGTAGAAAATCCAAAAGGATCTATACATAAACTATTAGAATTAATCAATAAATTTACCAAGGTTTCTAAATACAAGGCTAATACACAAAAGCCAATTCTATTTCTTCATAATATCATCAATTATTAAGTGAGGTAAAAAATGTTTCATTTAGATCAAATAGCTAGAATAAACTTAACAAAAGATTCATGAACCTTCTACACAGAAAGCTGTAAAACATTCCAGAGAGCAACTAAGAAATTAAACAAATGAAACAATATACCATATTCATGGGTCAAAAGTCTAAATACTTGGAGTTGGTAATTCTTTCCAAAGTGGTCTATACAGGGGCGCCTGGGTGGCTCAGTCAGTTGAGTGTTGGATTTTGGCTCAGGTCATGATCTCACAGCCTGTGGGTTCAAGGCCTGTGTTGGGTCTGTGCTCAGAGCCTGGAGCCTGCTTTGGATTCTGTGTCTCCTTCACTCTCGGCCTCTCCTCCACTCTGGTCTGTGTGTGTGTGTGTCTCTCTCAAAAATAAATAAACACTGAAAAACAAACAAAAACCCGAAGTAGTCTATACAAATTTAATAAAATTTTAAGGTGTCATGGAATCATTTGTTGTAAAAACTTACAAGCTGATTCTCTTACTTATATTGAAATGTCAAGGTCTAAGAATCGCTAAGATAAGCTTAAAAAAGAGGAAAGTTGGAGAACAAACATGACTAGATATTAAGACTTATTATAATGTAACAATAACGCAGTGCAGGACTGTGACAGGAATATGCAGATAGACTAGGGAACATAGCAGAGAGTCTAGAAATAGACCCATATTGTATGGACATGTGACTAGCGATAAAAGTGGCACGTGAAACAATGGGAAGAAGATTTTTAAAAAAACAAACGATGCTGGGTCAATTGGATATCCATTTGAATATCCCCAAAACAATAATCTTCATCTCTATCTCACATAGAAAGCAGTATCAATGGACTATAGATCAAAAGGGAAAAGGTACATAATAAGGCTTGTAGGATCGAACATTGGAGAATGTCTCCATGACTTTGCGGTAGAGAAGAACACAACGCTAACCATAAAAGAAAGGATTTGGACACTGGACTATATTAACACTTATGACTTCTGTTCATAAAGGAATAAAAAGAAGGTATTTGTAACATATAATAAAAAAGCTCATATCAAGAATATATAAAGTACTCCTACGTATCAATGTAAAAAGGACAGACAACCCAACAACAAAATTGGCAAAACTCTGAATAAACACTTCACAAATGAAATTATCCAAATACCTGATAAGACATGAAAAGATAGGGGTGCCTGGGTGGCTCAGTCATTTAAGTGTCTGATTCTGGATTTCTGCTCAGGTCATGATCTCACAATTTGTGCTATCAAGCCCCTCATCTGGCTCTGTGCCGATGGTGCAGATCCTGCTTGGGATTCTCTCTTCCTCTCTGTCTCTGCCCCTCTCTGGCACTTGTTCTCTCTCTCTCTCTCTCTCTCAAAATAAATAAATACAAAGTTTTAAAAGATATGAAAAAGTAGTCAGGGTGGCTCAGTCCATTAAGTGTCTGACTTCAGTTCAGGTCATGATCTTGTGGTTTGTGAGTTCCAGCTCCGTGTCGGGCTCTGTGCTGACAGCTCAGAGCCTGGAGCCTGCTTCTGATTCTGTGCCTCCCTCTCCCTCTGTTCTTCCCCTGCTCACGCTCTATCTCTCTCTCACAAAAATAAATAAACATTAAAAAAAATTTTTTTAAAGGAGAGGTAGTCAACCTTATTAACCACAGGGAAATTCAAATTGAATAGTTTGAAACGAGATACCACCTCATAACCACCAGAATAGTTGAAATTTAAAAGACTGGCAACACTGCAGATTGGTGAAGATGTAAAGCCCAGAAGCTCTCACATGTTGCTGGCCGGGACGACGTCTGGATCGCCCATCCTGGAAACCGTTTCTCAGAAACTGAACACACGTTTACCCGAAGATCTTGCAATTATACTCCTACATCTCTCTGCCTCTTCCCTGAAATGCACAAATGAAAAATGTTTCCATCAGCATTATTTATAATAGTTAAACCCAGAAACAATGCAAATGTCCCTCAATAGACCAAATAAATTGTGGTGTATTCATGCAATGAGAATATGCTGTGTGCAATAACATGAATGGATCACATAAGCCTAACGTTGAGTAAAATACACCAGAAACACATCCTGTATGATTCATTTCCCTAAAGGTTAAAAACATGCAAAATCCACCTGAGATATTGGAAGTGAGGATAAGGTTACTTTCGAAAGACGTGGTCCTGACTGGGCCAGGGGCAACAGGAAGGCTCTGGCACGCTCTATGCCTTCACCCCGGTGGAATGACATGGGTGTGTCCACTGCGTAAAAATGGGCTGTGCACTTATGGTTTGTGCATTTTTTGGTGTGCCTGACATATGTCCACAAAAGCTTATTGAAAAAAAAAAAAAGGAAGAGGAGGGGTCCCTGGGCGGCTTGGTCAGTTAAATGTTGGACTTCAGCTCAGGTCATGATCTCATGGTCTGTGAGTTTGAGCCCCGTGTCAGGCTCTGTGCTGACAGCTCGGAGCCTGGAGACTGCTTTGAATTCTGTGTCCCTGCCTCTCTCTGCCCATTCCCCACTCATCCTCTGTCTCTCTCTCTCTCTCAAAAATAAATAAATGTTAAAAAAATATTTTTTTTTAAAGAAAGGAAGAGTAGATCTTTAGGGTCATTTGTGTGGTGTGTATGTATGTATCCAAATGAAATCAGTGGTGTATTTTAATGTTCACATTTCACAATTTATACTTTTAACACCACCTCCTCCCCCCACACACATAAAGCACAGTGATTTCGTGGATGATCTCATCTGGAAATACAATTAAATGCCTCAGTGTGATGCCCTCCCTCCCCTCACTCAGCTCAGCCCCACCGCCAAAGACATCTCCGCAGAAATGGTCTTATTTACTGCTTACAGAGACTACGTGAGCAGAGCGCTGCTGTTACCATTTCAATGTGGAGTAAATTGGAGGGTCGGGACCCTCGAGGTCCTAGCACAGAACCAAGCCCGGCTCTTTCCCCCTCCTCCACGCATTTTCTGTCCCTCTTTGGAGCAAGAGGTTATCCCCAGGTGCACCCTTGCCGGGACTGACGATCATTTACACACAACAGCCAAGCTTACAGATAGCAGGACGCAGCCTTTCACAGCTGTCCCTTGGTACATTGCATAATGAGAGAAGGGAGCCCTTGGCCACTCGAGCTAGGGGACACGTCCTGTACTTTTCTCCAGCCCCTCCACCTCAGAAGGATTGAGCAAACAGTCAGGGAGACACTCCTTGGGGGGGTCGCAGTCATCTTTCTTCTCTTGTTTTAAGCCCTCCATGGTAGAATCTGAAGAATCCCACCCACAATCGCAGACTTGAAGATCTTCCCGGGGGCCCCTTAGGCAGATTTCTTCATCGCTCCAAGTTCAGTTCATGCCTTCCTCCTATCACATTTGAAACCTCGAACTGAATAAACCCACATTCCTTTTAGGTGAGATAGCAAGTCCCAAATGATAAAAACAGTCTTCAAAAATATGTGCTAGAATAATTTGAAAATGGTTTGTGCTAAAGGAACGCAGGGTGGGTGAAGTTTTCAAACTCGTCTTTGCTTAGAGAGACTTGCTTTCAATCGCTTGCAGAAATTCCTCAGCTCAATCTTTGGCAGATGTGCATTTTTTTTTCTTTCAGGAGGAAAAGTTACTAAGGGAGGACAGAAAAAAGTCCTTCCCTTCCCTTGCCTTTCTCTTATTCCCAGATGTGACCTCCACTTTGACCTGGGCCCCTGTTCCAACCCTGAGTCTCAATTTTCCATCTGAACCCCTCACTGTGGGTTTCCTTTGATAATTATGTAAGGTTTATATTACATCCACTCATCTTCTACAGAAGAGGGTGAGCTGTTAGCATACTAATAGAAATTAAACTGATAGTGCATAAATATTTGGCAACTAAATTCATGTTCATGTGTATAATTAATTACATACATTTTAGAGAAGAAGTATTAAAAATCCTAAACAAGATGATTTCAGCTGCAAGAAACAGAAAAGTGTGACTCCAATGTCCTCGTGAATTGGGGATGCATGATCTCATATGACAAGATGTCCCAAGGTGTGACATCAGCTCCGAGTTTGGATACTCTGGCTACTCAACAACATCTTTGGGGACCAGGGACCCTCTTCCTTCTGCTCTGCCATCTTCTTCAGGTTGGCTTCTCTCATGGTGGTAAGATGCCCACACAGTTCCAGGCACCTCATCCCAAACAACCATGTCCAGAAGAAAAAGAATGGTCTTTGCCTTGTGCACTTTTTAACTGCAAAAATCTTTCTCAAGAAGCCCCCTCAGCAAACTGCCTCTCGCATCTCCTTGGCCAGAACTCGCCTGAACAGTCAGCCAGGGGGATGGCTTATAGACTAGAGTGTCAGATTTACCCTAAGCTGGGGACAGGGTCACCTGCCCAGAAGGAGGAGACCCAAACAAGGCTGCATTCTGTTAGCAAAGAAGATGGGAGACCATTTGAGAGAAGGCAAAATAATGTCGGACCCACAAAGGACTCAAGGCGACATTTCTCCAAAGAAGATACACAAATGCGTAATGACACACAAAAAATGCTCAATGTGTTTAGTCGTTAGGGAAAAGCCAGTCCAGACCACAATGAGATACTGCTGTATGGCCATTAGGATTGGGTATAATTTAAAAAACAGAATAGAAAAAACAAAAGCATAAGGAAAATAACAAGTGTTGGTTAGGAGGGAGAGCAATTGGTAACTGCTTATCGCTGGTGGGGATATCTTGGTGGGAAACAGTTTGGTAATTTCTCAAAGGGTTAAGCATAGAATTACCAGAGACCCAGAAATTCCACTCCTACGTGTATTTGCAAAAAAAAAAAATTGGCAATCAGGGACCCAAATATCCTTGCACACCCGTGTTCACAGCAGCATTATTCATAATGGCCAAAAGGAGGAAACATCTGTTCAGCGACAGGTGAATGGATAAACCAAACGTGGTATTGTGAGATAATAGGAAATGTATATATTGGTATCTGCTCCCCAGTTTCTAGTATGGAGCTTCTAAAACCCTTGTAATTGCCTAAGTGATAAGAGCACCTGAAGCATCTTTTGTCCTAATGAGGCACCTGTGGCTGGGCTCCTGGATGGTGGGGGGGGGGGGGGCTGGTCACCAGAAAGACCATGATCAGAAGCCTGAAAACATTCAGCTCTATCACGCTTTGTCCGGCGAGGGGCGAGGGGCTGGAAATGGAGTTACTGATTGACCATGCCTATGTGAGGGAGCCTCTGTAGACTCCTAAGCAGTAGAGGATTTCCAGAGCTTCTAGGCTGGTGAATTTATCCACTCTGAGAGGTGACACACCCCAACTCCACGGGGTAGAACTTCCTGTTCTTGGGAGCCTCCCGGACCTCACCCTATATATCCCTTCTTCTGGCCATTCATGTGCATCCCTTTATCATGTCCTTTAATAAATTGGTAAATGTAAGTAAGTGTTTCCCTGAGTTCCATGAGCCACTTTAGCAAATTACTCAAACCTAAGGAGGGGCTCATCGAAACCTTCAGATTGTAGCCAAGAAAGAAGATGTGGGTAATCTAGGGACTCAGAACTTGCAATTGGCATCTGAAGTGAGGGGTGGTCTTGTGGGACTGAGCCCTTAACCTATGGGATCTGACGCCATCTCCGGGAAACATCAGGATTGACTTAAATTGTGGGAATCCAGCTGGTGGGGTGGTGAACTGCTCAGTTAGGGGGAAAAAAACCTCCGCATATTTGGTGACCAGAAGTGTCAGAAGAGAACAATGGACTATCACTTAGCCTTAAAAAGGAAGGAGAGTCTGACACAGGCTACAACATGGATGAACCTTGTGGACATTATGCAGGGTGAAATAAATCAGACACAGACAGACAAATACTGTACGTTTTCATTTACATCAAGTACCTATAAAAGGCACATTTGCAGAGAGGAAAGGGCCAAGTATACTAGGTACAGACTTTTTTTTTTTAGTTTAGTTTTCTTATTTTGAGCAGGAAGGGACAGAGAGAGGGAGAAAGAGAATCCCAAGCGGGCTCCATACTGTGAGATCATGAGTCTCATGACCGAGATATGACCCAAGCCAAAATCAAGGGTCAGTTGGTTAACTGGCTGAGCCACCCAGGCACCCCATGGGCACAGACTTTTTGTTAGCGATGTGGGAAAGTTTTGAGTATAGATAGTGGTGATCTTTACACAACAATGTTAATGTACTCGTGCACCCTCATGCATGGTGAAAATGGTCACTGTATATTTTACCACAATAATCTTCGTCCCGTGGATTGTGTTGCAGCCACAACAGCCCTGCAGTGTGCCGCACACAGGAGGAAACCCAACGTGTGTCTGTGCACATCTTCAATACAGGCTGTTCCGCGTTGCTGGGGGTCGTCTCCCCCCGGAGCCAAAGCAACCCAGGGGAGAATTATACTGGTCTAAAGGAGGAGCTGTGGTCAGTTTACTGCCGCACTGAGGAGCACGCTGATTTTGTTGTTGTTGTTGTTATTGTGAAAAAAATTCTGACATTTCCCTGGTGTTGATTTTTTTGTCTTTATATGTGTGTATTTTATTTTTAAAGTACATGTATAAATCTAGGTTTATATTCTGTATATAGATCTTATACAACTATAAGATCTAGCAAATATATGAACATTTTAAAAGCTAAAAACCTAAAAGTATCTATAAAACTAGAGCCAAGAATACTAATATGTCAGATGTTGTTTTGAAGACACGACAGAGATATTCTCCGAGTGAATATGGTCCCAGCTTTGCAGGCTCTTTTCGATGTGGTGTGCCCACACCACCATCTCCTCTGTTCTCCCACCGATCTCTCGGCATGAATCCCTGCCTGCTTCCCATCTGCAGAGCCTGTGGGGATGTCACTTGGCCTTCAGCTGGTCTTCTTACATCTCATTCTGTCATTTTGTTATGAACTGGTGATCAGTAAGTCTCCTCAGTGGGGCTGAGGCTTAGAAATACAGTTCCTATGGGGCACCTGGGAGGCTCAGTAGGTTAAACATCCACTTTCAGCTCAGGTCATAATCTTGCAGTTCATGAGTTCGAGACCTGCATCGGGCTCACTGCTGTCAGCACGGAGCCCACTTCAGACCCTCTGTCTCCCTCTCTCTCTGACCCACTCTGCTAGCGCACACTCATGAGGGCACACACACTCTCTCTCTTTCAAAAATAAATTTAAAAAAAACATTTAATAAAAGGGATACAGTTTCTGTGGCAATTTTCACTTACAAGAATGTCACTCTGGTGATATCAAAAAAGAAACACACACACACACACATTTATACTTACAGTTTATCTTTGAAATGAAAATATAACAAATATATTTGCTGAGAACAGTCAGACTCTGTATTAACTATAGTTTCGTACTTCCTGTATTCTGATGCTCTGATATCCGGGGTTTTACTGACCTTGGAGGGAATGCCCCTCAGGCTTAGCCAATTCTAGACACAGTAGTAAGGAAATCACCAGAGCCCAAGTTTTTCAAATGCCCACCAGCCAATCTGGAGCCCACATCCCAGTCACCTCCTGCATGAGACTCGCACACTCTGGGCCACTGTCCCCTGCCCTGATCACCCAGGGCCAGGAGCCACACGGCCCCTACGCCCCAGAGCTCACTGACACTTACTCAGCTCAGCAGTCCTGAGCCTGGTAACCGTGTCTCCTCTGTTCCTTCCCACGGAAATCGCAGTGAAGGCTCTTGCCTCCATTCTCTGCCTCTGCTCCCAGTCACCTCTGCTTCTCCATGCGGGCCTGCACGGTGTGCCTCCCAGTTTACTGCGAGCCTACAGACTTCCTCCAGGAGTCATTTCTGCATCTCAGGTCTTACCACACCTGAGGAAAACAAATCCTGGGGACATTTCTGAAACAGACTCCCTGAACACATGCCTATGAACTCCCAAGGACTTGAAAAATCCTCATGTTTCTGAAAGAACATGGACCCCCAAGGCAGGAGCATAGGTTTGTGTCTGACTCTGTCCTATCCCAACTCCGTTCAGCCTTATTCCACCTCTTAACGGGATTAAAAGAGATAAAAGCACAAGTGAAAGTTCCTGGTGAATTACCCACGCTCCATAAACACTGATGTATTGCTGAGCCTGGCATCTCCGTGTTGTGAAGCCCATCTAGTCAGGATTTAGATCTCCCCCTCCATGTTTCTGATTCCCCCCAACCAGGCCCAGGCCCTACTAGACAAGCCACGTGGGGTCCATAGTGGAGGGACAGAGGCATCCCATGAAATTCAAGGGCATCCCCATCTAGTGAAAGGGCTCAGATATCTGCTGAAATCTTTTTATGAGAGCCCCATATTTTCAAAGCGACATGACAAGCCCCTTCTTTTACAAAACATCATCCAAACCCTTCGCATCAGCCATGTGTACTGAGTTACCTGGCCAGCTCAATTCCACAACCGGGAGCCATGGTCAGCCTCCAGTGAGATATGACAAGGCATCCTGAAAGTCCTCAGGAAGACAGCACCTCACTCAACTGACAGGTGGAATATCAAGGGAAAGTTCCATGGAAACACAAAAGCAGCTTAAGAGAAAGGTCTCTGGGTTCCCACATAATTTGAACATAATTCAGTCCTCAGACCACATCTGGCCCCACTTTTGCCTCGCTGGTCTGTGGGCTCCGTGAGGACAGGGACCAGACCTTTGTCAACTCACTGTTTTCTTCACCTGCCATCTTTGAGCTGCTGATGACAGAGGGCTTTGGACCTGAGGCAGAAAATGAACGTGTTTTCTTTTTGAACATTCACTGAGATTAACACAGACACACATGCATCACAGGAAATAAAGAGGCTATCAACAATGTTTTATATACTTTAAATTGTTGGGGTGCCTCGGTGGCTCAAACGTTAAGTGTCCGACTTCAGCTCAGGTCATGATCTCACGATTCGTGGGTTCAAGCCCCATGCCGGGCTCTGTGCTGATAGCTCAGAGCCTGGAGCCTGCTTCAGATTCTGTGTCTCCCTCTCTCTCTCTGACCCTCCCCTGCTTGCACTGTCTCTCTCTGTCTCTCAAAAATAAATAAATAACATTAAAAAAATAAAAAATACATATAATTTAAATTGTTATAAGAAATACTTCATAATAATTTTCATTTGTCTTTTTCCATTTATCATGTTTTACTTACTAAAAATTTTCAGTCTCTTCCTTTTTAAATTTATTTTTATTTTTTATTTCCTTTTTTTAATTTCAACATGTCTATATATTAATTTTTTTCTTGTTTCAGATAATTGCATGCTAGTAGTTTCCTGCCTTTCTTTCTCCCTATTTCCCTGCCTCTCTCCAACTCTCTCTTTCCTTCCTTCCTTTTTTTTCTCTCCTTTTCTTTCTTTCTTTCTTCCTTTCTTCCTTTCAGTTATGAAGTCTGAATTTAACCTGGTTTTATAACAGGAGGTAGTTGAGTTTGAGTAAATAAATCCATAAATGAAACATTTCAGGAAAATTCTTTTCTGATACTTAATTTCTCTCCCAGCTGTGTGTGCTCAATTCATTCATGCCTTAGGTAAATCACCAGAGGAAACACCTTCAGACACTGTTTTTATGGATCTCAACTGGGATGAATTCGATTTCTCTTACGTGTCAAAAGCTTTTCTCTATTGAATTCAGTGCATGATAGAAATGCATTTGGATTCCATTTCTATCTTGATTGGTCACAAAGTTCTGAAGTTTGAATACTCGTGCTGAAAGAACTACTCTTTTCAGGGACTAGTTTGTGTGATTCAGCAATGGAAGAATTTCATCCAAGTTAGTTAGCATATAGTGCAATAATGATTCCAGGAGTAGAATCCTGTGATTCGTTCCCTACATATTCATTCCCAATGTTCATCCTAACAAGTGTCCTCTGTAAGGCCCCTTGCCCATTAGCCCATCCTTCCCCCACCCACAAACCCCTTCAGCAACTCTCAGTTTGTTCTCTGTATTTAAGGGTCTCTTATGTTTTGTCCCCGCCCTATTCTTATATTGCTTTTAACTGTGCATGTCCCCCTATCCAAAGTCCTGGACTCTGATTTTTGGCTCAGTTGTTAACTCCTGACTCATTTGGACCCCCATGGTGCCAATGACTAATGAGCTTGACCTGACCCAGCCTGCTAAACAGAGGTGAGAGTACTTCTCAGGGTCCCTCCCAGCACACAGGGTAGAGGACTGTCCAGCTTGAGGGTTCCCTGTGCTCTCTTTACCCAAAACCCTGGCCGAGCCTGTTCCCTCCTGTTAGGCAGATCCTACTGGGCTCTATTTCCCATCTTCATCCCTAAACTTCATTGTAGGAAACTTTTGCCTAACTCTACCTTCTTCTGAATCTCTTTCCTATCTCACAGCCCCTCCTCCCCACCCCCATGCCTTAGTGATCCCCAGTAAGACCAGGTTGAAATTAGTGAATACTAAAACTAAAACTCTAAGAAGAAAAATAGAAGCCAATTCACATAAACTAAAGCATCAAATTTGGGGAGGGATTTCTGTCCTTTGTACCTCTTGAGCTTAAGAAGAACACGGATTCAAAGAGCCAGCATCCACCAGAGACTTCATTCTGTAGACAGAATGAAACAAATTCTGGCTCAAAGGCAGAGAAGCAAGTCTGCGTGGAAGGAGGGAGAAAGAAGCAAAGGGAGTCTTATTATAGTCAAAGAAATTGTACTCCTCCCCCCGTGGGAGGGAGTGGGGCATTGGGAGCTGGACCTTTCTTATTGACCGTCAGTGGTATTGCTAGATAATTTCTGATAAGCACAGCCCTATAGAGCTCTCATTATTGATGATGATTCGCAATAACACTGGCTTTTCCCAGCATAGGGTTGGGCCTTGGTCTTTCTCCCAGTCTTGGTTACAAATTCCTTTTTGTAAGTGCAATAAGACATTATGGGCAGTGCATTCCTTGGGGATTATCGTACTGCTGGGGTCTTTGGCCTCATGTTTTAGAACATCAGCTGAAGTCATGGATAATGCACCAGAAATTCATTCTCTGTTGGGTCCTATTGTTTACATGAAAGCGGCTTTCAGAACTTCCCTCAAGGCAAGAATGCAATGATTTCTCAGTTTCCACTGCCCAGTGGGACCTAAACAGAGCCCTCCCCTCTGCCTTGGTGGCATGTACTCATTTTTGCTCTATAGGCCACTGGGGAAGCTGACCCAAGGGCAGGCTGTCAAGACAACAAGCTAAGGAAACAGAACTCCAGACTTAACTGGCATTTTCTCAGACACCTTGGCAAATACATTTGGGGTGAATCAGATAAAGGTCACCTGCAGAGCACATGAGCAGATCTCTTGTTTCTAGAAGGGGGAAGGAAGTTCCCAGAGATCCTGAGACTGCTCAGAGCATCACCCAAGAGTGATTCTGCCTTAGTCTGAGAGGATCTAGTGGTCCTTCCTCTTACTGGTCCTGATGGAGAAGTGCCTGCTCCTTCTCAAAATGCTCCTGCCACTTTCACAGCAGAGAGAGGTTGAGCTCTGGGACAGGGTGGGGGAAAGAAACTATTTACAAGATGGAATGTTAGTGCTAAGGAGGGCAGATTTGATTGCCTAGAGAGTAGGTCCAGGCCCTATTCTTGTCACATCCAAACTCTGTGACTGAACCAAGTTGCCTAAACTTTTAGAGTTTTGATTTCTCATTCATAAAGTGAAGATAATCATGTCTTCCTTTATTCTGTTACCACAGAGATTAAGATTATGCACATGAAGCAGTCACTACACTCTGTTCCATTGTAAATGGCTCAGTAAACAACAGCTACTGGTAGTATTACATACAACATGAAAAGAAATTCTAAAATGTGAATGGGAAGCAATTAATAATAAATAAAATAAAATGTGAGAGTCTCAGAAGCATGGATTGGAATAAACCCCAGTGTTTATCCTTGTCCAAAGTCTCTGGCACTTTGAGAGAAAATTGGGCTGTGCCTGCCCTGCCTGCCCAGCTCTGGGCCTGTGCTTTCCAAGCAGCCACAGACCCCAGCAGTACAATAAACCCCAAGGAATGCACTGCCCATAATGTCTTTCCCGGATCCTAGGAAAAAAGCCACGGGCCTAGGTATTCCTGCTGAGGCTTGCGAATGTAACCCTTCTGCAGACAGGAAGTGTGACCATTACTGTAGGCCAAGTCAACATCACACAATTCACCACTTGAATTTCATTATATTTGTTTCCATTTGTCTCGTGTGTACCTGGTCTCTTCAACCATATTTTAAGCTCCTAGAGAGCAAGAACTGGGTTCGTACTGCATTCAGGCCTCCCCTAACTCCGGTCCTGAGCTGACAGTAAGTATTTACTAAGACCTACTGTTTGCTTGAAACACTATTTTGCATTTCACTGGAGCTTAACAAATTATAAAATAAATATAGAATATAGTTTATGTGTCATAAAGATGCTCTTCCCATGACCCACAACATCCACTGAGTTTAAGAAATGACTTTTGTTGAGATAAAGGGGAAATGTTAGAGATAGTTCCCTAATTATTCAGGGATCCAAGTTTTTAAGTGACTGGGGACAATTCTCAAATTGCTACAGAGGAGGAATTTAGGGTCACCAATTGGGTTGGGCAAGGACATTAAAGGATATGTCTTGAAGCTGTGATTGCATAACAAGTTCATTGGTTTGTAAATTTATATTTCATGTTTATTTGGTCTGGTGTTGAGAGGCATTGGTGATTCCCAGGAGGAAAGAGGTCTAAAGGCTTTATAAGCAAGATAGTATATAGTTTTTTAACATGTAGTTAATACGTAGTTACTTCAGCACTAGAAGTAAATTTTTTAATTTCTAAATTTTAGGGTCTATTCCTTTCCCCACTTTGTTAGTTATCTATTGCTACATGGTAAATTACCCAAATACTTAGTAGCTTATATAACAAACATTGATTATCTCACAGCTTCATTGGGCCAAGAATTTGGGAATGGCTTAGCTCATGGTCTCTCATCAGGTTGAGCCAAGATGTTGGGGAGGGCTAAATCATCTCAAGTTTGGACTTTTTCCAATGGAGAAGGAATTTCCAAGATGGCACACTCACATGGATGCTGGCTGGATGCCTAACTTCCTCACCACATGAGTTCTCCGTGGGTTGCCTGAATGTCTTCATGATATGTAAGTGGCTTTCTCCAGAGCAAATGAACCTAAAAAGAGAACAAAAAGTAAGCCCAAGGCCTCAGTGACTTTATACTATGGCATTAGCTTTGTTCTCCATAGTTAGATGCAAGTCACTAAGTCCACTACATCCTCAGAGGAGGAAAATTGAGCTCTATATTTTAAGGATGAGTATCAAGGAATTGGGGGATATATTTTAAGACCACCATCCCATTCTTAGCCAGGATTGGGCTAGGTCCCAAGAGCCACTGTTTCTAACATTGTTTCAGTCAAGATGGGCTGTTGAAGCAAATCACTCTCAAATCTGAGTGGCTCAACACTCTAAAATTTTCTTACTCTTCTTGTAACATGGGCTAGGACTGAGGTTTATTCATTCTCACACCTCAGAAACTTGATGGTGGAAGCTCTGTCTCAACATACAATTCCATGATTGACAAACCAGGAGAAGTTTATACCAAATCTCACCCTGTCCATAAAGCTTCAGTCTAGAAGTGACACACACCATACAATATATTGGCCAAAGGAAATCACATGACTTAACTTCAAAAGAGGAGTAGGTATGAAATCTGAACAGTCTAGGGGAAGGGAAAACAGAACACTTGCTAACATACAGTGGTGACTATTAGTCATTTTCATTTGGCCTGCCTTAGTAGTATTACACTTAAAAAACTTAAAATGCAACAGCAAGATTAAAACATTCCCTGGGAGCCTTCAGTGGGTTCCCTGATAGGAGCACATGTACCCCAATGTTCATAGCGGCACTTTCTACAATAGCCAAATCATGGA
>NC_043701.1:103160634-103174432 GCF_006229205.1 Suricata suricatta | reverse complement strand
GAGATTGACCTACCATCACCAAGCCTCATTTTCCACTTGCAGAAGGAGCATAGTGACAGGTCTTACCTCACAAGGGCTAATGGGAGAAGTGAATGGAATAATGCATGAAAAACACTTAACACTGAACATAAAAGTGCTCAATAATTAATACCCAAGAATTGTAAGTCATTCATTCTAATTAGGCTTTCTCATATTATTGGTGTTTCTCTACACAATTTCTATGCACTTGTCCCTATGGGGCAGGTAAGGGATCAGTGCACAGCAGACACATATGAACATCACCCACTATTCTAACATAATCAAAAAACTAAACCGGTGGAATCAGGATCATTCCTTCCACCCCTGGAGATAAGGGTCCACAAGGGATTCTGCTGAAAGCCCTGAGTCATGAATTGTGCTGTCCACGGCCATCAGACGCTGCAACCTGGCACATCCTCAAATGTCAGAGCCACTCACCTTCCTTTCCCTCCATCCTAAAATCATCTGTGTAACAAGAATCCACAATTGCACACATCACAAGAGAGCTGAAAGACAAAACTGGCCAAGCTGTTTTGTTTTGGAGACTTGAGTTTGGAGTAGACCCCCACGTGGGGTACCCCAGCATCTTAGGAACCCACAGATGCATTCAAGGGGTGTGTTCATTGGTTCTGTGTGTCAGCTTGGCCAGACTACGGTACTCGGTTATTTATTTGTTTGTTTGTTTGTTTGTTTTTATTTTTATTTTTTTAACTTTTTTTTTTTGAGAGACAGAGAAAGAAAGTGTGCGAAATTGGGAGGGGCAGAGAGAGAGAGAGAGAGAGGGAGACACAGAATTCAAAGCAGGCTCCAGACTCTGAGCTGTCAGCACAAAGCCTGACGCAGGGCTCAAAAATCACAAAACGTGAGATCATAACCTGAGCCGAAGTCAGACCCTTAACCGACTGAGCCACCCAGGCTTCCTGGTATCCGGTTATTTAATTAAACACTTATCTAGGCATTTCTGTGGACACAGTTTTTGGAATTGGTGAATGTCTACATTCAGTTGACTTTAACATCAACCTCAGTCATGTGGGTGGGCCTCATCTAATCATTTGAAGGCCTTAAGAAAAAAAAACTGAGGTTTCCTAGGGAAGAAGAAATTCTTCCCTCAAGACTGCAAAATCGACTACTGCCTGCATTTCCAGGCTGCCAGATTGCCTTACAGACTTCAGAGCTGCCATCCCATTGCTTCAAGGGTAGAGGCCCTGCTGGGCACACTTCCTGTGGTAGTGTGTGGTTTATTGTTCTATGGTCAGAAAGGACCCTGCAGAAACCAGCCTCATCTCAACCTACTAGAACCCCCCACGACTCCAACCTTCTCACTATGGTTTTCATCAGCAGTTAGACCAGGTTGTACCTCAGCAGACAGCAAGATCTGCTGATGGCTTCCTGCTGACTCAGTCAGGTAGGGGTGCGGGCCCTTGGAGTGTCTCTCTTTCTCTCTTTTTTTCTTTCTTTCTTTTGTTCTTTCTTTCTTTCTTTCTTTCTTTCTTTCTTTCTTTCTTTCTTTCTCTCTTTCCTTCTTTCTTTCATCATATCCTGGCCTCTGGTGTGAGGTGAGGGGCAAACCAGGGGCTATATATAGATCAGCACATCCAAGTGTGAGGTCTAGCTGTAACGTTTACTGCCTGCGCATCCTCAGACCTCAGTCTTATCATCTGTATAATGGGAGTAATAACAACAGGATTACTTAACTCACAGTGATGCTGTGAGGCTCATGAAAGTAAAGGTACATAAAGCATTTTGAGAACTGTAAAGACTGTAGAAGCTAATTATGAATCAATTGAATTCTTTTCATGACTTTCCATCTATATAAGAACAAACTCCACATAGCAAATCATTTAGAAAAAAAAAAAAACCACCTTTCTAATGTGGTTGCAAGGAGGTGGAGCTTCGCTCATGTCCATAGAAATGTGAGTCTTGATGCATTACTGTCCTTTTCAGCTTCCCAAGTCCCCTGAAGCTTGAGGGAGGCGGCTTGGCTCTGTGACTTCATGCCCCCTACTTTTCACCAATGGCCAGTGGGAAGGATCAAGTGGCATCAGTCCATCTGGGTGGCCGATCCCTCCTCCAAAGTTTCTTCTTTGACTCCTAACATTTTGCGTTTAGTCCAACACAGTTTCTGTGCACTGGATTTTGGGTAGGAAACAACCAAGTCACAGACTTACTAGAACCTATCTCTTCTAACACAAACCATGGAGCCCTGTCATGACCTGTCCATGAAGACTTATTTATAGGGTGAACCTGGCGCTGACCCCACTCTTTAGGGCAACAGGGAGTGAGAATATCAGCTAAAGGCTGGTTTCCAGACTATTTGCTTTTCCCTTATTCTGTTCAGTTCTGAGGAATCTGTCATCTTTGGTGCCCAGCTTCTGCACTTAGAACAGGTCACTGGCTCTACTTTGGACTGTCCCCAACCTCATACCTCTATGCGGCCGGAAGAAAGGTGAGAACTCAGGCCTCCACTTTCTGTTCTCAGAGCCCAGGGGTTGGGGGGCCAGAAGAGGTGCAAACCCCGCATCTGTGGAGTTCAGGGAGGTTTCAGGTATGAGCCATGAAAAGAAGGAAGCTAACAGGATCAGAGCTGGGTCTCTTCCCTGCCAGCATGCAACTTACCCTTCTGAAATGTCTAGTTTCCCCTTACCAAAAAAGAGGGTGACTTGAGCTGCCTGTGTATGTGTCATAAAGAACTTAAAATGCTCCAGCAAACAATGCCTGATACACACACAGCAGATAATAATACTATTATTTTTTTAATTTTGTAATTTTGTAATTTATTTTTGAGAGAGAGACACACACACACAGCACAAGTGGTGGTGGGGTGGGCAGAGAGAGAGAAAGTGAGACACAGAATCCAAAGCAGGCTCCAGGGTCTGAGCTATCAGCACAGAGCCCGATGTGGGACTTGAACCCACGAGCCATGAGATCAGACCCTGAGCTGAAGTCAGACACTCAACTGACTGAGCTACCCAGACACCCCGTAACACAATTATTATATCCTTTTTCCAATACTATGATCCAACATAAGCAAAGAAAGAAAGAAATGGACAGACAGGCTAGCTTCCGAACTTGATCTGCTCTCCAGACAACAAAGGCAGGAGGAATAGACATCAAATACCATGCATGGTTCTTCCTAATCGGTCCAGGATTCCCTCCTAGTTTGTTTGGACAGAAAGAAAGGGACCCTGCAGTTTAGAAGCAAAGGGAAGGCTGGGATCTTTGGGTTTATTTGGGTTCAAAGTGCCTGGGATGTGGCTTCTTTTGCCAGCATCTGTGAATAGTCATTTGTGGTTTTGAGGCCAGGGTAACTGGCATGTCCTGCACTTTGGCCTCAGTCTTTGACATTTAACTGCAATGCAAACCACACAGAGAAAGGCCAAGCTGCAGCTACCAATTTTCTGCCTCCAAAGCCAAAATGGACTCCGTGGGGTCAGGTGCTCTGCTGGAGCCCTCGTTGCTCCAGAGAGCACGAGCTACATCACAGTCACTGGGAGGACAAAGGAGAGCAAATGAACCCAGAGCAGAGGCAGAGCCTGGCACAGAGAACATGTCGGCTGAGTATGCAACACAGCATCCCTGGCCCTCCACTGTGTACAGGCGATCATGCTGGGCCATTGGCGACTTTTCCAAGCTAGCACACCTAGCAAGTGGTGCAGCTGAGAGCAAGCAGAACCTGTGCCCTCAGGCATCCAAAGTTCTCACAGCAAACGACGTCTTGCTGGGCGCCTCCCTTCACCCAGACTCCACACACTGTTCAACGGAGGCAACGAAGGCATATGCAGGCTTGTAGCTCTCCCTCCCGTGCCCACCCCCTGCATCTCTGCCCCATGCCGGCGGGCCTTCCTAGGGCAAAGTGTGTCACCACGTGGAGCAGCTTGCCATGGCTCCCTCCTCATCCCCAAGGGTACAAAAAGTTCTGAGGGTCTAGCAGGCAAAGGTTTGATTGCCATCCCTGAGCAGAGTACGTTTTTCTGAGCGAAAACAAAGGAGCTGTTTGCTGAATGGGCAAAATGTAGGAGACAGCCTCTGGAGGTGCAGGGCCAAGGTGTTCAAAGAAAGAAAGACTGTGGCCATAAAGCTATAGGGCAGCCAGGTCTGTGACAGAGCCAAGAAATAGAGCCACGTCTGTGGTTGGAAACTACCTTAGACGGCTTGTAGGTTGCTAGACCTTGGGAAAGGTGATAGGAGCGGTGGATCTGGGAGGTGTCATTCACTCATTCCACAGATATTTATCGAGGGCCTGGTGCTTAGGAGCTGGGAAGAATATCAAGGAGAATGAGATCACAGGGCTGGCCTCATGAGGCTTACACTCTGGCTTGGGGTGGGCAGCATACATCAAACAAGGAAATTAAATAAATAAATTAATTAACTAATTAATTAAATTTAAAACGGTGTCATGCTGTCAAAAATGCTACATGTGTTATGCCTGAGAGTGGACCATTTAGAGTGCTTAGAATTAAGCTGATTTCTGACAAGGCTTGAAATAAAATGCAGTATACCACTGGTGAAAAGAAAGTGTACATACATAAACCCAGAATTTAGTACTCTAAGAGGTTTATGGCTCTAGAAGAAATCATAATGTATAATCTACAGTTAATTTGTAAAGTTAGTTTTAAAAAAGCTTTTTAACAACTTCCAGGTGAGAGATCAATACCATGTTCTACAACATTCTGATGAGAAGCTGTATCTTGAAACATTATACACAACCAGGCAGTACCTCTTACAGATGCTTCTGGGGAGCCCGTGCGTGTTAGCAGGCATCAGGGACCCTGTGGATAAATTCATATAGAGGCCACTAGATTAATGGAAATCACTCCAAATCAGGGACCATTTGGTCACAAAAATAGGAAGCTGTTGGAAGAAGCTCAAGTAAAAACTAATGTAAATTGAGCAATGGGGGTGTCTTATAGACCCCAGAAATAGAGACAAGCCCATGAGGGACTGGGAACTAGGAACTGAAAGTTTCCCAGAACTGAGAACTCACCTTCTCAGATGCCATGTGGTCATTGGTTTTTAAATTTAATATGTTTACAATGCTAGTTGTCTGTGGGATTGCTTCTTCATAGTTTTTATTGTGTTAATGTATATATAACACAACATTTGTCACTTTAGCCATTTTTAACATCTCTGCTCTAGGAAGCAGAGATTCCCTCTATGTGCCTGGCTGTCTCTAACCGTGGATGCAATGGTTTGCCCTGTGTGCCCTCTCATGGATTCAAGAAGAGCTGTTGATTTTTCAGTCTGTTCAGCTTTTTTACTTGTTATTAGGATGGGGAAGTGATTTCCAACTCCTTCCATGTGGAACCAGAAACCATTTTTAATCATTTGTAAGTGCACAGTCCAATGGCATTAATTACATTCACAGTATTGTGCAAAACCATTACCCCATCACTTCCCCAAACTTCTTCATTATTCTAAGCAGAACTCTCTACCACTGTGCAATAACTTCACGGCTGGTGTGAGTAAGGCTCCTATGGCCATGGCGCACTACAAGTGTGTTCAAGTCCTTGTTTTCAATTCTTTGAGATATATGCCCAGAAGTGGAATTCGACATTTAGCTTTTTGAGGAACCACCATACTGTTTTCCACAGTGAGGCTACCATTTTGTATTCACACCAGTAATGTACAAATTTCCCCACATCCTTGCAAACACCTGTTTTCTGTTTTTGTTTTTGTCGTTTTTTTAAAAACATAGCCATCCTGGTAGGTATGAAGTGGCATATCGCTGTGGTTTTTATTCGATTTTCCTAATGGTTAGAAATATGAGTATCTTTTCATACGCTTATGGGCTATGGCTAGCAGTGTTGAGTACCTTCTCATATGCTTATTGGCCATTTATATTTATTCTTGGTAAAACTGTCTAGTTAGTTCTTTGTCCATTTGTCTATGTGAATTGTTTGTTTTTGTTGCTGTTGTTGAGGTGGGATATTCTGGACATCAAACCTTTCTCAGATATATGTTTTGCAAATATTTTTCCCATCCTGTATGTTGTCTTTCCACTCTTTTGGTAATGTTCTTTGCTGCAAAGAAGTTTTAATTTTGATGAATTTCAATTTATCTCTTTTTTTTCTTTGTTGCTTGTGCTTTTGGTGTCATATCTAAGAATTCATTGCCTAATCCAAAGTCATAAAGATTTCTCCCTGTTTTCTTTTAAGAGTTTTGGGGCATCAGCTCATATATGCATTTAGCTCCATTAACCATTTTGAGTTAATTTTTGTAAATGCTGTGAGGTCAGTGCCCAAATTCATTCTTTTGTACATGAACATCCATTTTTTTCCCAGTATCATTTGTTGGAAGAACTTCCCTCTCCCCACTGAATGGTTTTGGCAAACTTGCCAAACATCAATGGAGCATATACATAAGGGTTTTTTCTGGGCTTTCTATTCTGTTCCATTGGTCTCTGTGTTAGTTCTTGGGTCAGTACTACTCTGTTTTGATTATTATAGCTTTGTAATCTGCTTTAAAATCACATAGTATAAGACTGTTCTTCTTTTTCAAGATGGTTTCGGCTATTTTGTTCCTTTGCATGTACCATATGTTCCTGTGTGTTCATATGCCTTATGATTTCTTGCTAAAATCTGGACACTTGAATTGTATAAAGTAGTAAATATGGAAATCCGGTTCTCTCTGTTTCCCTAAGGTTTTCTGGTTTGGGTTTGTTTGTTTGTTTTTCACTTTAAAGACTATAGTAGTCCATTTGCTTAGAAACTTTCCTTAACTAGTTTTACAGAGTCTGATTCCATATTCCTTGCCATGTGTGGCCACTGGAGTCTCTGTTCCTTAGTTTCATGCAACTAGTATTTTCAGAGATTTCCTAGGATCTAGCAAACTAAAACCAAACCAAACTAAACACAAAAATCACTTCTCCTAGTCTTTGCAGTTTGTCTGAGTCAGGTCACTCTTCAACCCTTAGCCAGACTTGCACTGAGCTTAGAAATCAGCCCCAGATGAAAGCTTAGGGCCTTTCAGGTCTTTTCTCTGTCCCTGGGTACATGCATAGGCTATAAGGTGCTTTCAGTTGCCTAATTTCCTAAAAAAACTCTAATGGGGTTTTGCTCCCCACATTTTTCCACTGTAATCTTTTGCCCAAGCATCTGTGGGTTGTTAGTTCATCTCACAATGTTTTCAGGCAACATTTGCTGTTTTTCTGGCCTGAATTTTTATGTAGGTGAAACAGAGATTTTTTTCTCGTGTCTGTTTTTCAGATATCCCCAGACAGGTTAGAACACATATCTGCAATAATTTGCAAGTATAATCTACTCTGTTCCCTCCGGAGCCAGGGACCAGGGTCCCATGCTGGGAACATGGCCAGCATCTTCAAGACCCCTGCCAGGGAGGGAGAAGTCAAGCAAGTGCAAGTAAAATGCCACAAGTCTTTCCTACAATTCTGAAGTTGCCTTTTTCTTGATGATTCCGCACGTACTTGGTTGCTGTAGACTTTTGACTGTTTCCGGAGTTCTGACAAAGTTGGTTCTGGCAGTTTCTGCTTGTTTCTGATGTTTCTGTGGTGGTCTAAGAGTTTGGAGTTACCTGCTTTACCATTTTGTGATGTCACAATCCTCCTGTGGTTTCTTGCCTCCTTAGTTTCTCTGCAAACCTACTTCATTCTCTTCTTCCTAGAGACCAATTCTTTCTTCCTGCTCATTATTGCAAATAGCTCCAACACGGCTGCTCAACATGAAAGCCTCAGTCCCCTGGGCACTGTTACTTTATAGCTCCAAACTAAGTCAGTCAGGTTTTCTAAATCTAAAAAACAATGTCGGGCACCTGGCTGGCTCAGTCTCTCGGGCATCTGACTTCTGCTCGGGTCACGATCTCACAGCTCATGAGTTCGAGCCCTGCATTGGGCTCCGTGCTGAAAGCTCAGAGCCTGGAGCCTTCTTCAGATTCTGTGTCTCCTTCTCTCTCTGCCTCTCCCCCACTAATGCTCTGTCTCTCTTACTCCTTCAAAAGTAACTAAACATTTAAAAAAACCAAACAGTGTCAGGAGGTTGAAACTGATTGGTTCAACTTGAGTACCTGGGGCTAATCAGCTGCGGGGGTGGTGGGGGGGGGTAGGCAGGCAACCCTGTGACCCACTTCCTACTCAGCAGAGGTAGAGGGAGGGATTGTCTTGGAAGAGGGCAAGGCTAGCTCCCTAAAAATAAGAGTAGGGGCAAGAAGAAGTATTGAGTATCTCCAGGTCAACCATCCAACTTTATCCTTTACTGCAGGACTTCCAAGAAGGGGAACAAGGTAAGAAGTATTTCCCAACCATATTAAACCAGCTCTGGTGTTTAGTGGAATACAAATTATACAAACAGTACTTTAGGAGTCCAATAAAAACGTTGTGCCTGATAATGGGAAATAATAATAATAAGGACAATAGCAGTAGTAGTAATAGTGGGGATACCAGGTAAGTTTATATGACAGAGACTGTCTGCCACAGGCCTCCCCAGAGTTTTAGAGTTCTTGGGTAGTCATTGTTTTGTTTTGCCAAAGATAGGTGTTTGAAAAGACAATTTTCACTACTACAATCGCCTCCAGTTCTGCAGAGAAATGACATATTAGCAATAATAAAATGACCCAGTACTGGAAAATCACCTCCAGGGCCATTTCATGTCCTTCGCTTCACTTTGCCATCTGCCTGTCCTCTCCAGTCAGCGTGACCTCAGGCTTATCTTTTAACTGCGGGGCCCTTCAGATCTGGCCTCTAGAGAGTCCTCAGGCTTTTTGGTTGTGACGTGTCTGACCTGGATCCCAAGGGCAACTGGCCACGAGTGTTGTCTCCTTCACTGACACTGATCACTATGACGTCTGCATTTGGTCCAAAGTCCTGCCTGTACTTCAATAAAACATGATACCTTTGTCTTGACCTTGTGAACAAAGGAGAGCTGGCATTATTTAAAGTAAATAGAGCAGCCCTGGGCACCAGAACCTGCCTCAGAGGTGGAGACAGAAGCGAAGCAGTGTGGTCTGTATCCTTGAGTTGGGGACAGACACACAGACAAGCTGCACAGGTACATTAGCAGAGGCTCTCACAAAGCAGTGCGGGAACCCATTGGTGGAAAGAATTCCTCCGGTGGGAGTTGTAGGAGATGGTGTGCGGTGTGCATGAGGGGGAACCTGGAAAGTCTGCTTGTAGAAGAAACAATGAGATGGTCCTTGAAGGATGAGGAATCTGCCAGTCTAAGTGGAGGAAAGGGACACTTGAGGCAAAGGGACAGTGACACTGATCACTATGACGTCTGCATTTGGTCCAAAGTCCTGCCTGTACTTCAATAAAACATGAATGGCAGTGGCACAAAGCTTGACAATTCCAGAAACTTTGGGAGAATAGGTCCATGTCATCCTCTCAGCAAGACCATTTTCTTAAAAGTGAAGTTTGTTGAAGATCCTGCCCATGAACATGCTCTCCTGTAAGCCTAACTATGCACATACCTATTCATTGCCGGAAACCAGTCCGGGCGACACGCGCCACGAAAATGACCAGGCCACAGGTGCAGTATGGCAGTGGAGGTGTGAGGAGGAACCAGGTAACCCAGCGATGTTGAAAGAAGTCTTTCTTCCTCCCAGCAGGTTTGCGCTGGGGTGGGCCGGAAGGTAAGAAGAACTCTTGCTCAAGGTGTCGGTGTGAGTCCCTGCAGAGAGCTAGGATGCTCGGCTGACTGTAGGAAGTTTCCTCGGATGGCGGAATCCACTCCAGGCCACCATCTGCAGCTTCAGGCCCACTTACCAGCATACACAGTCCTTCTGCTTCAGGGCACCCCACCAGTCAGTGCAGGGCAGAAAGGGTCCCAGAGGCACCAACCTTATCCTCTGTTGGACTGGGATTAGGATGGGCTGAAAGACATGAGCTAAAGTCCAAATATGTATTCCAAGCAAGAGGTCCAAAGTCCTCAGAGTCACATCGAGTTTGTGAACCCAAAAAGACTCCACAGAAAGGGGCAGACTAGGTGAGTTTTGAGGAATTGAGACAGACTGGGGGAGGTATGGGGCACAGACAGAAAAGGAACAGAGAAGGGTGTTCCAGGAAGAGTGAGAAATAGTATTAGGAAAAGCACGTGAACAAGAAAAGAGAGATGGATTCCCAGACTCCTTCTGGAACAGCCAGATATTTTTCTCATAAAGGCTGCTAACCAGCCTGTGAAGAGCCTGACTTCTTACCAGATCTCGCCATGCATCTTCAAGACAGGTCAGTCTGGGGTCCCAAATGATAGATCACGTGGTTGGATCAGCATGAACGGACCAGGCAGGGACACCTTCAGAATACATAGGAGAGGCTACACAGGGCCAGACAGACAGCACAGGCTCAGCATTCAGCATCCCTGGCTTAGGAATAAGCTCGGTGATGATGACAGTGATATAGAGAGGGGCTATGTGGGTTCAATTGCACCCCTACCCCCAAAAGATGTTGAACTCTATGCTCAATACCTGAGAATGGAACCTTATTTGAGATGAGATCAGTAGGGAGGACTCTACTCCAGTGTGACTGGTTTCCTTCTAAGAAAGGAAAATTCAGGCACAGAGACCAACACACAAACAGCGAGCAATATGAAGACACAGGAAGAATGCCATCTATGCGGCAAGGGACACCTGAGGCCAGGAGGAGCTACGAGAGAGGCCTGGAAGGAATTCTCCCTCCCAGGCCTCGGAAGAAACCAACCCTCCTGACAGCTTGCCCTCAGCAGCCAGGACTAGGAGACAATACCCTTCTGTTGTTTAAACCACTCTGTTTGTGGTACTCTGTTACAGCAGCCACAGGAGACTCATCAAGCCATGTTGGCTTATTTGAAAAAGTCCCTAAGTTAGTGATAAGTATAAATTATGAAGGTTCAGAAATAGATGCTATTGTTGATTCCTGAGATTACTAACAGGTTTCCCCCCAGCCCCCAGCAGCTTGCGTTAGTTCTGTCCTGTGGGGGACACAGTAGTGAGTAATTGGTACCTCAGTGCACGCTGGATGAGCAGGACCTGATGAATCTTCTGCCCAGAAAATGCCTCCCCACATATTCAAAACACATACAGACTTCTGCATTAATTTCAGGGGCTCGTGTGCCTGGACACCAGGGTAAAGAAGAAAGGAAAACAAATAAAGCAACAACTTATTGTGTGATGTACCAGCAAAAACTTGACGGTAAAGGCCAGTAGGGGTCCACTGTAATCCTGAAGACCTCCCACCTGTCTGAGGCACTCTGGCCGCAGGCCTTTGTGCTGAGTGATACAGGAAGTTACTGCTGGTGATTAATGTTGTGCCCAGAGGAATTGGTGCCCACCCTGACCCAGGCTGCTGATGCACCTGCCTGCAGGTCCATGTATGCTGTGCCCCTGGCCCTGCCTTGGTTACTGTGCAAGGCCTGTGTCCCTGACAGGCCACACCCTTATGCCTGCTCCCCTTGTTCTTGTCCCCCAATGGCATGGGCTCCCTGCTGGTACCGTGTGAGGGGCATGGAGATGAAGCTACCTCCTGGGCTCCTGCAGCACGGAGCACTGCCATCTCACTGCTTGGGGCACTTCTGCTCCAAGAATGAAAGGCAGGTCGCAGAGAAGGCTGTCACCCAGCTCCCTGGTTGGCCTCAAACAATCACTTTACACTCAGATCAGATCAGAAGCCTTGCCTGGCCCTGGTCCAAACTTCCTCCACCTTCACCTCATTCGGAGATGCCCCACTAGGCAGCAATACAGGGAACAATATTTAACAGTGTTCTTTTATTGAAACAAGGACTGCTCTGGACAAACCCCATCCTAAATCACCCCTTGTCCCTTGTAACTAAAACCAAAAGAATAACATCACTCCCTGGCCTGCATTACACGAATTTCCACAAGACGATGTTCACAGCCCGGCCCTTGAGTTTCCATTCTGCCCCTCCGTCTCAGCGTCACCCTGCCTGCAGCCTGCCTCGGCCCACCTCGGGGAAGGGGAGGGTGTCAGGAAGAGACAAGTCTCCAGAAACTGAGGTCCACTTGGCTAACAAGTGTCCTCATAGGTGGTGTCCCAGACTTCTGCCCTCCACCATTGATTTGGTGGCTCTCCACAGAGAAGTGGGGCGAAATAAGAATGGAAATCAGCGAGATGTATGTGGTGATGAATGGCCTCATCCATGGACTCTCATGACCCTTGGCCCATGGTACCGACTCTACCGTGCTTGATACTGTCCATTTTCCAATATAATAGTTGAGTTAAAACAATACTGTGGCTAGATTGTTATCACTGTTGCCTGTCTGTCTGTTATGGGCTCTGTTGTGTCCTCCCACATTCATATGTTGAAGCCCTTACCCCCAGTACCTCCAGATGTGACTATATTTGGAGACAAGGCCTTTAAAGAAGGTATTAAGTTAACATGAGGTCATTAGGGTGGGTCCTCACCCAAAATGACTGATGTCCTTATAAGAAGAGGAGATTAGTACACAAAGGCACAGGGGGCGACCACGTGAGGGTGCAGGGAGACGGTGGCCATCTGCAAGCCAGGGAGAGAGGCCCTGGAGGGAAACCAACCCCGATGACTCCTTCATCTTGGACATCCAGCCTCCAGGGCTGTGAGACCATAATCCTGCTGTTTAAGCTGCCCGCCCTGTGGTACTTCACAGTGGTATCCTAACACACCACTCCACGTCCCTTCAGTCAAACTTGGAAATACCTAACCTTCGTGAAGAACAGTTAAAATATTTTAAAAGAAACATTTTTGTAGCTATTTTCTTTTAGATCCCTGCAATAACCCTGTAAGATATTATGCCCATTTGACAGACAGGAGAACTGAGGTTTAAGAGAGTGATAGCATTCGCAGCACCTGATTGGCTCAGTTGGTTGAGCATCCAACTCTTGATTTCATCACAGGTCATGATCTCATGGATTCAGGGGATAGAGCCCCACATAGGGCTCCGTGCTGACAGCACAGAGCCCGCTTGGGATTCTCTCTCTCCGCCCCCCCCCCCCCCGCCTCTCTGACCCTCCTCTGTGCTCTCTCTCTCAAAATAAATAAATAAACACTGAGAGAAAAACAGAGAGAGTAATGGCATTTACTTCTTGTGCAGCAAAAAAACCCAGCCAAACTGGGGGACCCAAGCCAGCCCTCACTCTCTGCCAGCTAGCACTATCCTATCAACTCCCTTTTTTGAAAATATCTACTTCAGTGTAAAAATCCTGGGCATCTGTTCTCTCCACATGTCACTATTGCACATAGAACATTTATGGAAATATACTGCAAGAGTTGGATTCCTAACTGCTTCTTATTCCACAACACTGTTGCCTGAATTCATACTTCTCACTGCTTATGAACCTAAATCTCAGCTCTGAATCTTCACAGTGACAGAATTGAACATGCAGAATGCACATTCATAAAGACGAGGTGTCAAAGTCTCCAGCCCTGCTCACTCAGCAGACAGACAGGCAAATCAAAGCTATATCATGCATGGAAGTCCAAGTGTGAGATGATTAATGGGAGTGTTCAGGTTCCTGAGCATTCCAGGATACAGGGGAGGGTGCTGTAAGTACCGCCAGAAGGAGCAGGGCTGCCTAGACATCTCCTGCAGGGTGCCACTTAACAGGGCCACCCACTCATTCTAGGGTGTTCCAACTCTAAAGACAAATTTGGCTTGCTTCCTTCCATTCAAGTGCTATTATTCCTCACCCCACCCCCACGTTTTATACATGATTAAAAAAAACAAAACAGTTTTATTGAGAGTATAAAATAACCTGCACATATTTGAAGTGTACAATTTGATGAATCTTAACCTTTGTGTACACTTCTGAAACTTACCACAATCAAGATAGTGAACATCAAGATAGTGAATCAAGAAACCA